>NC_143487.1:33380978-33680978 GCF_027475165.1 Benincasa hispida | reverse complement strand
CAACCTATCTCAAATTTTCATGTCTTCTTATACATCCACCTCATTTTCTTAAGGCTTAAGTCTTCTTCCTAACAAGCCACATGTCCGGATGATGTCTTTAAATGCGTCCATCCCTTATATGCATTCATCCTTCATATGCGTCCATCCAATTGCCATAACCTACCTATGTCCGGACACCATCCATCGATGCATGCGTTCATTCACTCTTACCTTGTGCAGTTAATCGACGCAACTTAGTCACATAAGCAAAGCTCATCTTTGGCCGCATATCCTTCTCCTTCGCATGGCTTAACTTTGCTCTATGTGCTCAACTAGGATAATGACCAACACTCCTTCAACGCATACTACTTGCTTGTCTTATACACCCATAAGCCCTCGGATGTTCAACACATAGCACATATCCAACGCATAGCACATCACCAACGCATAGCATATCAACTACGCATAACAACCCGTGGGTCAACTTGGTTCTCAACTCAACACCTCAAGGCATAGCTCACCATCACCTAAGTTCTTGCTAACGCATCCTTTATGCCCAACGCAACCAACCTTATAGACCTTGTTTGCCTTAGCAACGCAAGGACAATCACCATGTGATCACCTTAGCTCATTCTAGTGCCTGGCTCATACTTTAGCAAGGCCGCCGCATCCATCGTATCCATCGCATCCATCGCCACATGCCATCGCATACTATCAACACATTCCTTTGGCCGCATACACGCATACCATAGGCCGCCTCACCGCATGCCCTCGGCCGCACACTCTTGTGTAGCAAGGCCGGCGCATGCCACCAACACATGGTACATCCGCATGACATCAACGCATAGCGTTGCTGCATAGCATCACCATGTGAACCAACGCATAATGCTGCCGTATACCGTCGAAACGCATGGCATCGTCGCATGATGCCACCACATAGTGCTGCCATTCAGCATCAACGCATACTTCCATCACCACATGCCATCCATCGTCACATACTTCATCGTCGCATGCCCTCACATCACCGCATACCCTGGCACCGCATGCCCTCGCATCACCGCATGCTATCAACGCATTTCCTTTGGCCACATGTCTTTGGCCGCATAGACGCATACCATCGTGTCCAACTCATCCATCACAGCCGTCGCACCCCATGCATTGATCTAACCTCCAAAAGCAGTGGATGCCGCATGCGTTATTCTTGGCCCTACCTAAATATCTCTCCATGCCCAAGTAACCTCCCAATACTTCATGGCCAACGCATGGCACCACACCAACGCATAGTCTAACACGTAGTCGTTTTTCTCCTTGGCTTCCAACACATAAACATCTATACCATGCACCCATCATAGTTTTACCAACGCATGGCCATCCTTAGCTTCCACAGTTAGCCTCATACACCTCTATACCTTTGGCCATCACACACACATAACCCCATGCGTTAATGCTTCCTTATATCAACGCATGCTTACTTTTGGTTTCTATACTTAGCCAAATTTCACCCTTTAAGACTTAACTCAAACTACTCAAGGAGAATCTATTCAACATTTAGAAATTTCCTTCACTTCAACATAGGATTTAACTTCCACTTAGTTAATTCCCTTTAACACCTACTTAAGTAGGAAAAATTGAAATCCGGGTTTTACATGTAGTAAGGAGAGTTCAACTGTCAGTCTTTAGTGGAGTGTCTGGTAGTTCCTGGATGGTGGATCCCGTGACTACAGAGTTTAGTAAGTTATTCACGTACCGTTGGAGCTTCGAAGCTACAGGTCCATGAGGTCCCCTTGGTAGCTTGAATTTTGTTGAGGATTAGTTCTTGGTGTTGATTCCAAATGTTCAAATTGACAAAAGGTATTTTGATTATATATGATATAATCGGTATGATGTATAAGATATAGTGGAGGATTGATGTAAATGAGATTTACATTAAGTACTATGGAATAGAAAAAGAACTATGGTTTATATGTTTCATGAGATGAAATATTAAAACTATAGGTTATAAATATAGTATGATAAGTTGGTTATCATGTATGTTTATAATAATATTAATTATTAGATAGTTAATTTTTCTTTTAAATAACCAAAGTAATGGGTGGTTATTGGATCATAGTAACCATAAGTTTAAAAGGAAAGTGGTTTCCTATTTTGAAAAAGTAGTTTTTACAAAAGTTTGAAAAGGATTTTTTAGTTTTCTCTCCGCGCAAAGAAACTCATGGGTCGTCAAGTAAATACGGATTTACTAAACGACAGCTGGGTGAGCTAAACGATCGTGCAGTGTTTACTAAACGATCGCATAGCTTTGCTAGACGATCACTGGCCCAAGGTACACGATCATGTAGAGTCTGTACGCAACATACCGAGCTAAACGATAGACTAAACGATCACATAGCTTTTGCTAGACGATCGTATAGCTTTATCTAAACGATTGGGCATTGACCTATACGATAGGTCTCCACCATCTCCCACTTGCTCAATCGTGTACATGATCATTGTTTCCTCTGTTTTTCTGCCTCATACCAAGTCCGAATAGAGCCCACCCTCTGGATTCTCACACCGAGAATACCAAGGTTGCCTTGTTGGAGGTGTCAAACTCAACTCGACATCGTCGAGGTTTTCTAGAGGCCGTTCATGGTGCTGTGGAGGCCGTTCGTGTCGCGAAAGTCGAGCGCGGTGTTCATGTTGTTGCGGAGGAGTTTGTGACCGAGGAGATCGTTGAGGATGAGTGCGAAGCGTTCGTGCTGAGGCAATCATTGAGGACGAGCATGAAGTGTTCGTGCGGTGTTGCGGTCATGTAGATTGAGTGTTCGTGGTCACTGTTGTTCGAGTGGTCGCGCAACGGAGCGTGGAGACATTTCTGTTGATGTGTGTAGAGTTTGTCTTTATGTACATTTGTTATTCATGCTGTAATTTCTTGATTTATTTATATAACCATTTTTTTGAAGTCCGATTGTAAATGATTTATTGATTCATGATTGTAATTTGGAATAGTCTTGCTTTCGCTGCTTATAGAAATCTTGTTTCCGATTTCCTTCAATTGGTATTAGAGCCAGGTTTCGATCCTGGGACCTGTGGGCCAGGAAATCGGAAACAATATTTCTGTGAGCAATGGAAGCAAGACTATTCTAAATTACTACCTATGTACCTATGCGAGTACCTATGTAATTTGGAAGCAAGACTATTCCAAATTACTATTCCAAGTTACAAATTATATCAAGCTTTATCCCTTAGTTACTACCTATATGATTGCGTGTATGCGATATAGAGACGTTAGTTAAGCGATCGCTTAGGCGATGGTGCTTCGCGGCATCGTAGTCGTTTAGATGATCGCGGAAGGCGGGCGCTATGTGGACCGCTTTAAGCGATCGTGTACTTCAGGCTTCATTGCTTAGAAAAGGTACACAATCCTGTAGTAATAACTAAACGATATTTTGGATTTTTCTAGATGATTGTATAGTAAACACTAAACGATCATTTAGCTCTGGGAGTGCTGGTAAGCGATAGAGCAAAGGGTTTGTTTTATCGTCTAGACGATCGCGGGGTGCTTAATACACGATGGATGGTTGGAGAAGCGATGCTTTGCCGAGCGGTTCAAGACCCGATTCGCTTGTTTGAACCGGAGACTCCTTGTCTTTGTAATAGTTAGCTTTCCTTTTGTGTTTTAAGGCAATTTTACTTGGTTCATCAATTTTTATTGCTTATACATGTGATGTATGGTACTTATATGTCAAAGTGTTTGTCATATAGTTAAAAACCCACCTTAGATTGTGCAATTACTCATGCATCATGTATTATAAATGTTATAATCTTGCATGAAGAAATTACTTGAAAGCATGCGCATGCATCATGAAATATAAAAGTTATATTTTGCATGCATTGAGCATTATCATGCATCATCCTTTTATTATAAATGTTATAGTCTAAGGGTGAATGAAAGCATGTTTTGCTTGTTTCATTGTTGTTTTGTATAAGTGTTATATAAAAGAAGTAGCAATGAATGGACAATGCATTGAACATGACACTTAGGCTGTTTATAATCGTTATGAATGCCTTACATATGTTAGCTTCGCATTGTGGTTGTTTTTGTTTATAAGTGTTGTAAAGGAAATTAGACCTAAAATCAATAATTCAGAGTTGCATGCGGACTTAAGATGAACTCAAGTTTTTTAAAAGGGTTTTAAAATTAGATTGAGATAGACCTAAATTCAAATGATTCTAAAGAGTTTAGTAACCTAGATTAATCTTTTAAAATCGTTTTCATAGGATTAAATTGGTTGGAATAAAAGATTAAATTTGTTGTAAACCTATCTATAAGGGACCTTTTGTCTAAGGCGGGTTCTGACTAGGTTGGGGTTCTTAAGTTGACGGAAACGTAATACCCCTACCTGAGAACCTACCTGGAAAGGTGAATTAGATAGATTTTCAACAAGCATGTGACGATTTGGTCAAAGACTTCGTTAAAGAGTTTAATGGATGATGATCAAAAGTTGTTCAACTATCCAAGGTAAACGTTACTCTTGGGAAAACCTAAAAGTCACTTAGTTAAAATCCTTAGTCGTGTTTTTTCTAAGTAAGCTAAACTCTAGGTTATAAAATACTCAGTGGGAGGAAGAGGCATATCCGATATATCTATGATTCCACTCACGTTTCTCATTTTATGTTCACACTGTGAGGTTCATGCTTGGCCTCGAGATGCCCAGGATGCATCCCCCTTCGGATGGTGTTTGCATGAGTCAATATCAAGGTGGATGGAGAGAGTATTTATAGTAAGTGGGTGAAGGGCGTGTGTCAACACGTCCTATGGTCTCTGTCATTGGTTCACACCCTGAGATCATTCTATATGCCCTCGTGTCGCCTTCGAAGCGGCCCCCTTCGGATGGGTTTTGTGCAGTTGGTCAATATCAAGGTGAACTCCATAAATGGATAGGGTCGCTTTAGGTTTTTCCCCAATCGGATTTTTTCCCTTCGGATTGGCCTTTTGGGACGAACCTTTAGGGCTTAAAATGGCAGGTCACACTTAGGAAGATTGTTAAGTAAGTTAATGATCTCTTGGCCAAATCAATGACGAATTGTCGTTATAGGAACAAGAGTTGTTCTGGTATTAATAACTGGTTGAGAACTTCTCAATTCAGAGGAGGGATAACTAACCTCCCTTCGGCGGCTTTTGTCCTAAACCTTTTGTCACACCCCGCCCCAGACTACTCTCTGAGCCTAGGAAAGGACACGACTGCAGCAGTTATCAACCATTTTGTTGACACTTACTGCCTAATAACTCTTGCGGAAAACTCTGATACCAATGAACAAATTCAACAACCAACTGATTAAGTCAAGGAGATACACAACAATGGAATAAATAGGCCCATTTTATTAGAACAATGTAAAGTTTATACAACTCCAAAACTTAACAACAAAGTTTACAACAATAACTATAAAACTCTGGAAGTGTAACTGTGGCTTGTGGCAGACCTTGATCTTAGTGACACCCTGGAACTCCTCACCTTACGCTATTTGGAAAGAGAAACATGAAATAACAGAATGAGCTTTACAAAGCTCAGTGAGTGGTAAGCAACTTTTAGAGTCTGTTTCAACTCATAAATAACAAGCATATCATAGATACGAGGTTACATTTGAACCTCAGCTTTGAATGAGTCTGTTCTCAACTCTATCTACACGCATGGTAGATAGCTAAACTGATAACAACTTAGAATGAGTATGTTGTCTACCTACACACACGGTAGGTAGTTAACTATTACTAATACAACGCTTACTGTTTTGCGTTTCCCCTTTGTCTCCTATGTGTACATAGCTCCCCGCTCATGGGCTCAGAAGCTAAGGCCATCGGCCCTCTGACCATCCCATATGAGGATCCCCCCACAGGCTCAAGAACTAGACCTCTCGGTCCCTTGACCATCCCGTGAGGTTTTGCTTATGAGCTCAGGAACTAGGTCTATTGACCCCCTGACCATCCCGATCACATAATCTCATTCTCATGCTAGATACTCATTCATAACATATGCATAGACAATTTACTCTAAAATATATGCTTTAAGACTTAACGAAAGGGACCACTCACCTTGGTCGTATAGGAACCTTTCTCTCTAGAAGTTCATTGGTCTTCTCGGGCTCCTCTTGAACCCTAAATTCCATATTCAAATAAATACTCAGATCACTCATAGTTCTAGGCTTTATCTCGAGATACTTCCTTCTACAGATATGCTCTAAAATGTCTCAGGAAGCTAGCTTCAAAATCTTAGCTCATAACTTCTCGTGGTTTGGCTGGAATCTTAAAAACATCAAGACTGGCCCAGCTTACCCGACAGCTCGACCCTTCTATATTTTCATCATTCTACAGTTCGATTCCTCGAAGCTTCTTCAATGGAAGCCCTACCGTGAAAATTAGACTCTTCTAGCTTTCAAGTGGCTTTGAAATCATTCCAAATTCATGAGAATTCTGGGAGAACTTCTCGTCCCAAGTTGATACTACTTCCTGTCCTTTCTGTTCGACAGCATCTTCCTTCTTTTGACCAACACACGGTCTTGCTACCAACGCATAGCCTCCTCCCACTACACTCTTCTTTATGTCCTTTGAAGAGAATTTGAGTTCTCATCTGAAGTGCTTGGCCCTATTTATAGGCGTCCAAGCTTGCTCTAAGGCCGACACCTCTTATTTGGTCACATGTCCAAGTGTCTTTTCCTTAAACTATTACCGTAATCTTGCATCAGCGCAACCCAAGGTGTCTTGCTCCCTTTTTACCAATGCAACCTACCTGAACTTTGCATGTCTTCTTATGCATCCACCTCATTTTCTTAAGGCTTAAGACTTCTTCCTAACAATCCACATGTCCGGATGACGTCCTTGAATGTGTCTATCCCTCATATGCGTTCATCCTTCATATGCGTCCATCCAATTGCCGCAACCTACCTATGTCCGGACACCATCCATCGGTGCATGCATCCATTCACTCTTACCTTGTGCAGTTAATCGACGCAACTTAGTCACATAAGTAAAGCTCATCTTTGGCCGCATATCCTTCTCCTTCGCATGGCTTACCTTTGCTTTATGCTCTCAACTAGGATAATGACCAACACTTCTTCAACGCATACTACTTGCTTGTCTTATGCGCCCATAAGCCCTCGGATGTTCAATACATAGCACATGTCCAACGCATACATCAAACGCATAGCATATCTCTAATGCATAGCATATCACCAACGCATAGCAATCCTTGGGTCAACTTAGTTCTCAACTCAACACCTCAAAGAATAGCTCAGCATCACCTAAGTTCTATCTAATACATTCTTTATGTCCAACATAACTAACCTCACAGACCTTGTTAGCCTTAGCAATGCAAGGATAATCACCATGCAACCACCTTAGCTCATTCCAGCGCCTGGCTCATACTTTAGCAAGGCCACCGCATCCATTGCATCCATCGTCGTATGCCATCACATACTATCAATGCATTCCTTTGGCCGCATACACGCATACCATAGGCCGCCTCACCGCATGCCCTCGGCCGCACACTCTTGCGTAGCAAGGCCGCAGCATGCCACCAACACATGGTACCGCCGCATGACATCAACGCATAACGTTGCCGCATAGCATCACCATGTAACACCAACGCATAATGCTGCCGCATATCGTCGACGCATACCCTTGATCGCACAACACATGGCATCGTCGCATGATGCCACCGCATAGTGCTGTCGTTCACCATCGACGCATACTCCCATCACCGCATGCCATCCATCGTCGCATGCCCTCACATCACCGCATACCCTGGCACTGCATGCCCTCGCATTATCGCATACCCTGGCACCGCATGCCCTTACATAACCGCATGCCCTCGCATCACTGCATGCTACCAACGCATTTCCTTCGGTCGCATAGACGCATACCATCGTGTCCAACACATCCATCGTAGTCGTTGCACCCCATGCGTTGATCTAACCTCTAAAAGCAGTGGCTGCTGCATGTGTTATTCTTGGCCCTACCTAAATCTCTCTCCATGCCCAAGTAACCTCTCAATACTTCATGGCCAACGCATGGCACCACACCAACGCATAGTTTAACACTTAGTCGTTTTTCTCCTTGGCTTCCATCGCATAAACATCTATACTATGCGCCCATCATAGTTTTACCAATGCATGGCCATCCTTAGCTTCCGCACTTAGCCTCACACCACCTCTATACCTTTGGCCATCACATACACACATAGCCCCATGCATTAATGCTTCCTTATATCAACGCATGCCTACTTTTGGTTTCTAAACTTAACCAAATTTCACCCTTTAAGACTTAACTCAAACTACTCAAGGAGAATCTATTCAACACTTAGAAATTTCCTTCACTTCAACATAGGATTTAACTTCTATTTAGTTAATTCCCTTTAACACTTGCTTAAGTAGGAAAAATGGAAATCCGGGTTTCACACCTTTGAAGCATCATTGCAAAACTAGATGTCACACGGGGTTCATGTTATTTTTGCTAAAACCTTATTGGATGTTTTTTTGTTTTACAAGGGGTATTTGTTTAAAATTTAACTTAGGTCAATGTGTTTTTCTTTTCAGCAACTAGTTAATATTTCCATTTAAAGGTTTTAAACATGACTGATTACTTACAAGGGAAAGAATCGTGTGAAACGAATTTCGTGGCAAACGACCTCCATCCCACTACCCTCCAAAAGAGAAGACAAGAAAATAAATATAATTTATTGGTCATGGAGACTTGTCTGGTAGAGAATGATGATTCTGCCTGGATCCTTGATTCAGGTACTACCGATCATGTCAGTTCCTCTTACCAAGGATTCAGGTCCTGGCAAACGTTGCCACAGGGAGAGATGACTCTTCGAGTCGGTACTGGTGAGGTTGTTTCAACTGTTACTGTAGGTAGGCTGAAGTTATTTGTTGACAAGAAAAGTTATCTGTTACAGGATAATGTTTTTGTAGTTCCTCATATTAAGAGGAACTTAATCTCAGTTTCTTGTCTCATTGAACAAAGGTACACCATCTCTTCTTCTGAGAATAAAGTGTTTATTTTCAAGAATGGAATGGAGATTAGTTATGGTTCAATGGAAAATAACTTATATGTACTAAGGTCGTTGGTCATAAAAGCCTTATTTAACACTGAAATGTTCAGTACGGAAACAACAGCTAAAAGACCAAAGATTTCTAAAAAAAAATGCCCATCTTTGGCATCTAAGGTTTGGTCACATCAACCTCAATAAGATTGAGAAGTTGGTGAAAAATCCTTGTCGGAAGCCTTAGAGCTTGTATATTCAGACCTCTGTGGTCCGATGAATGCTAGAGCTCGAGGTGGGTATGAATATTTCATCTCTTTTATAGATGATTATTCAAGGTTTGGGTATCTCTTCCTAATGCAATGTAAGTTTGAAGCCCTTGACAAGTTCAATGAGTATGAGGCTGAAGATGAAAACTTGTTAGGTAAGAAAATAAAAACACTACGATCTGATCGCGATGGAGAGTATATGGACCTCCAATTCCAGAACTATATAATAGAACATGAGATTGCGTCCCAACTCTCGGCCCTTGGTACACCTCAGCAAAATGGTGTATCAGAAAGGAGAAACAGGACCTTGTTGTACATGGTTTGGTCTATGAGTTTTGCTCATCTTCCAGACTCATTTTGGGGATATACAGTGCAGAATGCATGTTATATCCTGAACAATGTTTCCTCGAAAAGTGTTTCTGAAACACTTTTTGAGTCATAGAGAGGCCGTAAAGGTAGATTATGTCACTTTAGGATTTGGGACTGTTCGACATATGTGCTAGTGACTAACCAAAGAAGTTGGAACCACATTCGAAGATTTGCCTCTTTGTAGGCTACCCCAAGGAAACGAGAGGAGGATACTTCTATGATCCAAGTAAGAAAAAAGTGTTTGTTTCCACTAATACTATCTTCTTGGAAGAAGATCACATGAGGGATCATAAGCCACGAAGTAAGCTCATTTTACGTGAGATCTCAAGTGAGACTGAGACTGCTGAAGGTTCGACAAGAGTTGTTGAATAGACCGAAAGATCAACAAAAGTTGTTGAGGTGGGGACGTCTAGTTAACCAGCTTAAGAGTTGAGACTGCCTCGACGTAGTGGGAGGGTTATGAACCCAACGGATCGCTACATGGGTTTGACTGAAGCCCATAACGTCATTACGAATGATGGGGTCGAGGATCTATTATCTTTTAAGAAAGCAATGAAGTATGTTGACAAAAATGAATGGGTTAAGGCCATGAACCAGAAAATGGAGTCTATGTACTTCAATAACATCTAAGAGCTTGTTGATTCACCTGATGAGGTCAAACCTATTGGGTGTAAGTGGATTTATAAGCGAAAGAGAGGTGTCGATGGAAAGTACAAACCTTTAAGGCTAGACTCGTGGCAAAGGGTTATACCCAGGTTGAGGGAGTTGACTATGAGGAAACTTTCTCACCTGTTGTTATACTGAAGTCTATTAAGATTCTTCTGCCCATAGCCACATTTTATGATTATGAAATATGGCAAATGGACGTCAAGACTGCCTTTCTGAATGGTAATCTTGAGGAGACCATCTATATGACTCAACTAGAGAGGTTCATAGTTCCAGATCAAGAGCAAAGAGTTTGCAAGCTTAATAGGTCCATTTATGGGCTAAAAAAAGCATCTCGATCATGGAACATCAAATTTGACACTGCTGTCAAGTCGTTTGGCTTTGACCAGAACGTTGATGAGCCTTGTGTTTCCAAGAAGATCATCAATAGCTCAGTAGTTTTCCTGGTACTGTATGTGGATGATATCCTACTCATTGGGAATGATGTAGGATATCTGTCTGACATTAAGAGTTGGCTAGCTGCCCAGTTCCAAATGAAAGATTTGGGTGAGACACAGTATGTTCTCGGGATCCAGATCATTCGGGATCGCAAGAACAAACAGTTAGCCCTGTCTTAGGCATCGCACATTGATCAATGTTGATAAGGTACAGGATGCAGGATTCCAAGAAGGCTTTGTTACCTTTTAGGCATGAAATCGTTCTGTCTAAGGATCAATATCCTAAGACACCTCGAGAGGTTGAGGAGATGAGACGAATTCCGTATGCTTCTGCTGTAGGAAGCTTGATGTATGCAATGTTGTATACTAGACCCGACATTTGCTATACAGTAGGGATTGTCAGTCGGTATCAGTCCAATCTAGGATTTGATCACTAGACGGCGGTCAAGACGATCCTCAAGTATTTTCGGAGAACGAGGGACTACATGCTTGTGTATGTAGATAAGGATCTGATCCTTACAGGATACACGGACTTTGACTTTCAGACCGATCGAGAATCTCACAAATCGACATCGGGGTCAGTGTTTACTCTGAATGGAAGGGCTGTAGTTTGGCGAAGCATTAAGCAAGGATGCATTGCGGACTTCACTATGGAAGCCGAATACGTAGTGACTTGTTAAGCAGCTAAAGAGACTGTTTGGCTGAGGAAGTTCCTTTCAGATTTGGAAGTTGTTCCAAATTTGGATTTTCAGATCACACTTTATTGTGATAACAGCGAGGCTGTGGCAAATTTGAAGGAACCTCGGATTCATTGTCGGGGTAAGCACATAGAACGAAAATATCACCTGATCAGGGAGATTGTGCATCGCGGTAATATGATAGTCCAGCAGATTGCATGGGAGCACAACGTTGCTGATCCCTTTACAAAGGCCCTCATGGCTAAACTGTTCGAGGGTCACCTGGAGAGTCTGGGTCTGTGGGACATGCGACATCTTATCTAGGGCAAGTGGGAGATGATACTGGGATATGCCCTAGTTTATTGTATATTGTACATTTTTATTGTATTGTACATTAGTCTCCCGAGTCATTAGGACAAGTGGGAGATTGTTGGGATTGGTGTCTTAATTCTCCCGGAGTCTCATTGTTTTGTAAAGATACACATTGTTCAATGAATAAAATAAGTGTTATTTAATTTTTGCATTTACTCATATCCAATAAACAAAGCTCCTTGGTTATCTTAGGTGAACTTAAGCATGTATATGTGATATACAAGTGGATTATGTCTTAAATGATAACCTAAATAAGTCTGTAGTATAAGGATTAAGGTGGGATACTTGATCCGGGTGACACTACGGATACGACCCGCTTTGTAGAGGTTTGTAAGTGTTGTAAGCTACTACAGATGGTAGATCTTAATCATTCGTGTGGAGACGTGGAGCGGGGGTGCCCTATACAAAGAGTTTGTATAAGACCTGGACCACGAGATGACTAGACTCTGTATATAACGTCGTTGATACTAGAGACTTGCATCTTACCTAAATGACCATAGGTGACCTCAATCCTGAGTGTTTTGGGAACTCCTGCCTTTGAGGGCGGTTCTTTGATTAGTATGGGTGAGAGTGGCCAGATTGTCAATTTAACATGCCTACCTTTTTAGGGACTTGTCTGATCTGAGAGCTAGGAACTCAATCCACAAGATGAAATTCACTTCTTTCCCAAAGCAGGGATAAGTAGAGAGATTTCTCCCTTAAGGGTTGATTTCGGGGCTTGAACATAGTGGCCACATCTTCTCTTTGGAAGAAAAGACTCAGTCATAGTAGAACTATGATTTATGTTCATTAGATGGATCAATGGTCCAGTTGTACTTACGAGCGATTTGTGAAGGATTGTCGCACTGCTGATTGGTTAAGATGGACACATAATATATCTGTAGTAAGGAGAGTTCAGCTGTCGGTCTTTAGTGGAGTGCCTGGCAGTTAACAGATGGTTGATCCCATGACTAAAGAGTTTAATCAGTTATTCATGTACCGTTGGAGCTTCGGAGCTACAGGTCCATGAGGTCCCCTTGGTAGGTTGGATTCCGTTGAGGATCAGTTCTTGGTGTTGATTTGAAATGTTCAAATTGACAAGAGGTATTTTGATTATATATGATATAATCGGTATGATGTATAAGATATATCTGGTGGAGGATTGATGTAAATGAGATTTACATTAAGTACCATGGAATAGAAAAAGAACTATAATTTATATGTTTCATGAGATGAAATGTTCAAACTATAGGTTATAAATATAGTATGATAAGTTGGTTATCATTTATGTTTATAATAATATTAATTATTAGATAATTAATTCTTTTTCTTTTAAATAACCAAAGCAGTGGGTGGTTATTGGATCATGGTAACAGTGAGTTTAAAAGGAAAGTGGTTTTCTATTTTGAAAAGTAGTTTTTACAAAAGTTTGAAAAGGATTTTTGAGTTTTCTCTCCGTGCAAAGAAACTCACGAGTCGTTAAGTAAGTACGAATTTACTAAACGATGGCTAGGCAAGCTAAACGATCGTGCAGTGATTACTAAACGATCGCATAGCTTTGCTAGACAATCACTGGCCCAAGGTACACGATCATGTAGAGTCTGTACGCGACAGACCGAGCTAAACAATAGACTAAACGATCACATAGCTTTTGCTAGACGATCGTATAGCTTTATCTAAACGATTGGGCATCGACCTATACGATAGATCTCCGCCATCTCCCACTTGCCCAGTCGTGTACACGATCATTGTTTCCTCCGTTCGTCTGCCTCATACCAAGTCCAAACAGAGCCCACCCTCTGGATTCTCACACCGAGAATACCAAGGTCACCTTGTTGGAGGTGTCAGACTCAACTCGACATCGTCGAGGTTTTCTGGAGGCCGTTCGTGGTGCTGTGGAGGCCGTTCGTGTCGCGAAAGTCGAGCGCGGTGTTCGTGTTATTGCGGAGGAGTTCGTGACCGAGGAGATCATGAAGATGAGTGTGAAGCGTTCGTGTTAAGGTGATCGTTGAGGACGAGCACGAAGTGTTCGTGTGGTGTTTCGATCGTGTAGATTGAGTGTTCGTGGTCGCTGTTGTTTGAGTGGTTGCGCAACGGAGCGTGGAGACATTTCTGCTGATGTGTGTAGATTTTGTCTCTTTGTACATTTGTTATTCATGCTATAATTTCTGGAATTATTTGCATAACCGTTTGTTTGAAGTCGATTGTAAATGATTTGTTGATTCATGATTGTAATTTCGAATAGTCTTGCTTCCACTACTCACGAAAATCTTGTTTTCGATTTCCTTCAGATGCATTATTTAATGTCATAGACTCGAGGACCACCTATTAACTGCTATCGGGACGTCCTTGGATTAATGAAAATAGGGTGACAACTTCAACACTGTATCATTGTTTCAAGTTCTATCAAGATGGGATTATGAAAGTCGAAGCAGACTATAATCAATTTTTAGAAGTTGAGTCTGACTTCATAGATGGAAGATCAAGTCTGATCCACTTGGCACCATTTCATCTGCAAGATCGCGTCTGGTCTGCCTGATTCTGTCTCGTATACTTGATCAAATTTGGTCCATCTGGCTCTGCTTTATATGCAAGATTAACTTTAGTCCGTTTGGCTCTGCCTCATACCCAAGTTTGACTTTAGTCTTCCTTGTTCTGCCTCATCTCCAAAAGTCAAGTCCAATATGTTTGGTTCCACCTCATATATGAGATCGACTGCGGTTTTCCTGACTCCACTTGATTTTTAAAGATCAAGATGGTCTGCCTGGCTTTACCTCATATGTGATATCAACTCTGAGTCCAATCCCCTTGGCTTCGCCTCATATGGAAGATCAAGTCTGGTTCATCTGGCTTTATATTATATGCCATATCAACTTCGGTCTACCTGACTTTGCCACATATGTGAGGTTAAGTCTAGTCTCTATTACTCTTTTTCATCTGTGAGATCAAATGTGGTCTTCCTGGCTTTGCCTTATCTGCGAGATTAAGCCTGGTCTGCCTAGCTCTGCCTCATCTATGAGATTAAGTTTGATTTGCCTGACTCTGCCTTAACTGTGCAATCAAGTCCGGTCTGCCTTGCTTCGCTTCATCTGTACGATCAAGTCCAACCTATTGAGATCCGTGTCTGGTCTATTAAGATTTTCCTTATATTCAAGACCAGATTCAGTTTCTTTGCGTCATCATATCTGTTAGATCAAAGCCAACAAAATGTTGAGATCAATGCCAGTAGAGCACTGAGTTTGAAACCGATGGAATGCTCGAGTCAAAGACTGAAGCCAAAACCGATGGAATCCTTAGGTCGCGCACTAAGATCGAAGCCAACGGAACTCTGAGATCAAAGTTCGTAGAACACTGAGTTTGAAACCGACGGAATGCTCAAGCCAAGGACTTAAGCCGAAACTAACGAAATCCTCAGGTCGCATACTAAGATCGAAGCCAACGAAACTCTGAGATCAAAATCGGTAGAGCACTGAGTTTGAAACCGATAGAATTTTCAAGCCAAAGACTTAAGCCAAATTCGACGAAGTCCTCAGATCGCGCACTAAGATCGAAGCCAATGGAACTTTAAGATCAAAGTCAGTAGAGCACTGAGTTTGAAACCAACGGAATGCTCAAGCCAAAGATTAAGCTGAATCTGATGGAATCCTTAGGTCGCGCACTAAGATCGAAGCTAACGAAACTTTAAGGTCAAACCCGGTAGAGCACTGAGTTTGAAACTGATGGAATGCTCAAGCCAAGGACTTAAGCTGAATCTGAGGGAATCCTTAGGTCGCGTACTAAGATCAAAACCAACGGAACTCTGAGATCAAAATCAGTAGAGCACTGAGTTGAAATCGATGAAATGCTCAAGCCAAGGAAGCTGAATCCAACGGAATCTTCAGGTCGCGCATTAAGATCGAAACCAATGAAACTTTGAGATCAAAGCCGGTAGAGCATTGAGATTGAAATTGACAGAATGTTTAAGCCAAGGACTTGAGCCAAAGCCAATGGAAGCCCTAAGTTGTTCACTAAGATCGACGCCAACGAAACACTGAGATCAAAGCCTCGAACTACCTCCCATTCTATTCATAGTTACAAAAAGAGAGAGAGAGAGAGAGAAAAAAAAAAAAGGGAAAGTCTACTTCTTCAAAATATGCAGAAATCGAAAAAGCAAAAAATTGCTTCGTAGAATGCAAGTTACCTATAGCTTTAACTCCTGTAAAAAAAAATGAGGGCAAGTTAGTAAATTTGAAAAAAAAAAGTAAAAACTCTAATAGATAAAAAAAATGAAAAAGTTAATGGGAATTTTTTTAACAAAATCAAAATGAGGAAAAAAAGGAAAAAATTTGAACATATATATATATATATATATATATATATATATATATATAGAGAGAGAGAGAGAGAGAGAGAGAGAGAGAGAGAAACGACAAGAGAAAAAAACAAAAAAAGGAAATAAGAAATAAAGAAAGAAAGAAAAAAAAAAGAAAAGAAAAGAAAAGAAAGAGGAAAAAAAGAAAACAGAAAAGGAAAAGAAAAGAAAAAAAGAGAAAAAGAAAAGAGAAAAAAAAGAAAAGAGAAAAAGAAAAAAAGAAAAAGAAAAGAAAAGAAAAGGACAAAATTTTTAACCTAAACTCATCCCAATCTTTTTGTGTCTGTCACCTCTTGCTTCTTTCTCTCTCCCTTCATCTTTCACATAGACTCTCTCTCACACCCTCATAATCTGCTCCTTCTCTCACTCTGTCGATCTTCTAGCAGCACCACACTAAGATTCTCCATCGTCGTCGATTGTAGCATCGCTTAAGGCTCGCACGTGGTTCAGTCTTCCTGTGGCCAAGAGCGTCGCCGCTCGTCTAATTCTCCGTCGTCGGCCATTCTTCAGTTGTTCAAGGGTAGATGACGATGAGTTTTTGTTGGAACTGGCTACCCTCAGACAGTGAAACGTGACAGTAGCGAACAATCACAAACGGTGGTTGTCAGAAATGTGGAGTCTGCAAAACAGAAACTCGCTACAGGCTGAGTCGTGGATCTTGCTCTCTTTAAGATGTTTCGCAATTATGCCTAAGTTTGCAAGCAGTTCAACTGAAAGTGTCACGTCGTCCCTAGGATAAAACAACCAAAATAGATCATATTGTCTTGATTAGAATAGCACCGTGACCAATCGAAAACTCACATCCTTCAGACTAAATTGTTCGAAAAACTTGAAAGGAAGAAGGAAAAAAAAGGAGCGAGAGAGAAATGATGATAGGAAATCGTGTTATGTCTCACTGCCAAAAAGGCTTGAGCCTTTTATAGCCTCGAAGGCCAACAGAAGATGACACAGAGAATGTGCAATTTCGCAAAATGTATGGAGTCACTGATCGTGCATGTGCGTGCGGGACTACTTGATTGACTCGCGAGCGACACGCGTTGGTTCGATTTCGGTTGAAAAGGAAAAAAATATTAAATAAAAATAATTATTAAAAATAATCACACACACATGCACCTCGCCTCGTCCGACGGACTGGACGAATGGTGGTGGCAACACTTACGTGTTTGATGTCCACCGTACCCACATAGGTCTATCTTCTCACGCTCTCTAAGATATGGATACCCCTTGGGGCCCAAACCCAAAGTCTAAGATGGGAGTATATGAAGAATTCACTCCTAACCTAAGCAATGTGGGATTCTCAAAAGTAATTCTTCCTTTTTAAAAAAACCCAAATTTTCACCAACAATCCCTCACTTGAAAATTTAAAAACATAAGAAAAGCATTTTCCATTGAGAAATATCAGTCTAAACAACATTGTGCATAAGCAAAAGTGTCTTAGGACTTGAACCTTTACATAGTGCAGATGATTCAGAATAAACTAGAGTAACCCTTGGTTTTGAACTCTATCTCTAAAAACACCTCACACACAATATCATTAGGGTGTAGTTTGAAAGCCTGTGCTTTAAGGCCTAACACGTTTATCCTGATTTAGTGAATGTTCTAGAGAGTTTGCCTAAAAACTCTATAGGAAGCGGCCCCCACTTCCACATTCACATTGGTGAGTCTATCAAGAGTACTCTTGTAGCTAAGTACCCCATTTGACATCCAGTATAGATCTCATAAGAACTAAGATCAACATTTCTTACGCTTCAAGATATCATGCTCAGACTCTAGGTCATAAGAAGGGGACTCCGTGTTAGTTTTGGCATGATTCACTTTTTGTCACTTGTGATCAATTATTACCCGTTGAACTTGTTTCTTGGGATCTCTAATCTACAGGTTGGTTTTTCTTATAGTGATTCATCTCTCTATAGGTATTAGTCTCATCCTTTCTGAGGTTTTGAAAACCTTCTCTCTGGCTAGTTCTTTCGTTAAAGGATCTGCCAAGTTTTCATTAGTCTGTATATGATCCACTCTAACTGCACTAGTATTGAGGAACTCTCTACTTGTGTTGTGCTTACAACATACCATAATAATGATTCTAAACTTTTGCGATTGTTGCGGTACTATTGCAATAGATCAATATTGTTGGTACCGACTTTTCCTATAGGGGAATCTCTAATAGCAGACTTCTAAGCCAGCCTGCTTCTTCACTAGTTGTTGCTAGTGCTATCATTTCTATCTCCATTGTATATTGGGATAAAATAGTCTACTTCTTGGACTTCTAAGAGACAACTTCGCCTGCTATATTAAAGATATAGTTATTTGTAGCCTTTGAATCATAAGAGGGGGAGTTCTAGTCAGCATCGAAGAATCTTTTTAAGACAGCGGGAAACTTCTAATAATGTAATCCTAAGTTTTGGATTTTCTTTAAGTACATCATAACCCTTTCTACTAATGGAATGTATAACCCCGCAACAGAAACAATCAGAATCAATAAGCACTCTAGTTACATTTAATTTGAGTTCTAAAAGCATGCAAAACATATTTTACAGAAGAGGCTTTCAAGAACAACATACCTTTGAAGAATTCCTCCAATTCCAAGCTGTTCAATCTCAGCTTCAAATCTTTAGTGAACTACCAAGAGATCTTCTCTACTATTCTCAACCTTGAATTTGAGGGGTGGAACTCACAATTGAAGTGAATTTCTGAAGGATTTGATGTGGATTTTAGATGAAGAACAAGATTTCGGCAGAAAACTAATTTTCAGCCATTTATCTCTCTCAATTCTAAAAAATCTAAGAGTTTTATTTCAAATTTACATGCAGGCATTCATCAATGGAGTCAATGTCACCTCAAATTGAAGTTGCAAGTGGGCTAGGTGTTAGTTTTTTGGTTAAACCACATCAAATTATCCAAATTTGGATAATTCCACTATCAATCTTAATTTCTATTTTTCATTTTAATTAATTAATTAAACTAGAAAAACATAATTCAATTTCTGAAATTGAATAAAAATGAAATTATTTTGATTTTAATTAATTAAATAATAATTTAATATCAAATCTTAAATTAATCAAATACCTAATTTTAAACATGAATCATATTCATGTAATTAATATTTAAATCAATATTTAAATATTATAAACTCTCAATTTCGTTTAATTTTGATAAACTAAACATTAATTATATCGAACATAATCATACTAACTCTAATTTGAAATTGAACCATTCAAATTCAAACCCTAAATTGCAATTTGAACACTTCAAATTGAAACCCTAAATTCAATTTGAATACTTCAAATTGAAATTATTTCAAATTCACTCAATTTACTAATTTAAGGTGCTCATGTTTTACGAGCTAGTAGAGGGACCTTATGGACCTACAGATCATGAGCTCCAACGAATTGAGATTAATTGGCTAATACTCTTTAGACCGAATTAATCAATATCCGTTAAATACCGAGTCACACAACTATAGCTTGATAGTTGCACTCTCCTCACTGTAGATATATTTTTGTCCACTTGATTTAACCATAATTAGTAAGTCAACCCTTCACAGGTTGTTCATAATAACGGTTGGGTCAATATGTTGTTTTACCCTGAAATTACATCTTCCTTCTTAAGTTCCACTGATCTTCTAATGAAAAATTAGTTTGTGATTCAATCACTAAACCAGTTCCCCCCAGAGCCAATGAGAGGATGGGGCCTCTTGTTCAAGACCTGAATTCAACACTTAAGAAAACAACTTTTCTCTTATCCCTAAATCGAGTAGGCGTGAATTCCATCTTGCACCCTAGGTCTCCAGCTATCTACCCGGTCTTACCCCTGAAATGGGAGGCTTATTGAGCCGACACCATTGAGTTAACCCTTACCTATGCAAATCTAAGGATAATCCCGAATAAATAGGAGTTCGTAGTTAGCTTAGGATTAAGATCGAATTACCTAGGTCATCTATGTGAAATAGTTAGTCTTAAACAATAAACAACATTATAAAGTAAGAGTGATTTATTTCTTGGTCCGATCTTATGCAAACTCATTACATAGGATGCCCCACTCCTCATGTCAATACATGAACGAATCAGGATCACTTCGTTTTTAGAACCTTACAATAAATTGTAACAATTAAGAGTGGGCCACATTCGATAGTGTTACCAGAATAAGGCACCCCAACCTTATTCGTATACTATGGACCGTTTTGACTATTTACTCGAACTTGATCCATCTTTATGTCTCCACATAAAGTTCAAGTATTCATATAATAGTCATGGATCTTAGTTTATTGGATTTAGTCTTTATAAGTGCAATTTGCAAATTTAATAACAACTTTATTGAATGAATGTTGAATAACATCTTTATTGATAATAGAAAATGTTTAACTTTACAAACAGCGAGTTTTAGGACATACAACCCAACATCTATAACATTTCAATGCTCTATATTAGGTCTGTTTGTAAACCTACAGAGTATCCTATAGCATAAGCTATGTTCGGTCTAGCGTAGTCAGCAGCGTATCTAAGACTACCTATGATGCTTGCATACTTAGATTGATTAATATTGTCATCAGTGTTCTTAAACAACTTAACACTAGATATTGGGATCTCCGGTCAACTAGGTTGGGTTGCCTCTCTAGTTAACTTTTTAAAATTCTAGACCATAGTCTCATTCTCCTTGATGAACTTTCAACCAACTCTCTAATTAGACTTTTTGCAAACAGATCCACAATACTATCTTTTGACCTTACATAGTCAATTGTGAGAATTCCACTAGGAAGTAGTTGTCTGATTGTATTATGTATTCGTCATATATATCGAGACTTGTTGTTATTTATTAAAAGGGGTATAGGTTGTATTCACACTTTAAGAATATAATCCAAAATTTTGTAAGCCAACTCAAATATATCCCAAACTCTTTCATAATTGCTTTTCAATGTTTTAAACTTGGATTATCAATTTAGGAATAGTCAATACTTTTCTCAAATACCTCACAATAACATAAAATTTTAAGAAAGTTTTCAACCTTTTCATAATTTACAAGGAATTTGCATTTTCGTATATGAAATTCTATACAAAAGGATAATTAACCTTCAAATGGTGAGACATATCTACGAAATGTGTCTTTATCATGATTTTGGAATCATTCATTTTATAGGAAAAAAAAGTCAACCATAAATTTTATTGTTATGATATCTTATATGTCTTACAAGGATTAAAATATCGATGTCGATATCAATATCGAGTTTTCAATTTTATGAATATATTGATGGATATATGGATAAAATATCTCACAGATATTTTTGTAAGTAAAAAAATTTAGAAAATTTGTTTAGACATATAATTAAGTTATTTTTACTCTCAAACTACGTTATGAATATTGTTATTAGCTTTTCTATTCACATTGAATTAAATAAATGAAATTTTTATATTTTACAAACATTTATAAAAGATATCAAAGATATTTGAGGACATTTAATATTGATGTCAAACCATTCAATTTATGGATATATTAACGAATATATCGATATATCGACAAATATTTTCATCCTTGGTCTTATAGATTTTGTTTTCCTCTAATGATTCTCCTAGATTTTCGCCAAATCCACCATTGTATAAACGTGTGTTATCTAACCCATTCAAAATGTAGCTCTTGTATAAATATTTTGCACATGCTTACGCCTCAAGTGCAAACAACTTTTCATTGTCAACTCTCATTCAGACATTACAATAACATGTTCTTTAAAAAAACCTTGTCAAATAATGGAATTTTTTTTCTTGCCATTATTTGATATCTTTGCCATTAAATTTTTCATAAAATTTCTTTTATGACTTTCACCAATATATGGTATAATAATTTGATATCATTGATGACATTTATATGAAATTGATCACCAAATATTAGTGAAACAAAGTAAATAACTTTAGCAAATAAATTCTCACGAAATAAAATCAATAAATAACAAATAGAACTTGAGACATTATTCATTATGCTTGATATTCATTATGCATAATAGGAAAAACATACCAATAACAAAATAAT
Source organism: Benincasa hispida (assembly GCF_027475165.1). Lineage (NCBI taxonomy): Eukaryota > Viridiplantae > Streptophyta > Magnoliopsida > Cucurbitales > Cucurbitaceae > Benincasa > Benincasa hispida. The sequence goes on along the minus strand of NC_143487.1, from coordinate 33,658,847 downwards.
AACAAAATACTGCAATACTTATGAAAAATAGTTCATTGCACATATGTCAAATGGTGAACTTCATATGGAAAAACAAAATTAAACTCATTGCTACCACATGTTCAACATTATAAAACCATAAAAGAGGAAAAGAATTCCATTATTACCCTAAACAAAATTGCACATCATATAACCATAAAATATATGAGATTACGATAAGCAACATCACAAAACTTGTCGGAATATCTTGAATCTATTATCAAGCACTTCGAACAACCGAATTATTTACATATTTACCATTTTTATATAATTTACATTTATGATTCAAGGGTTTAGATAAATGTACTATATAAACTCTCAAAACTCTATAGGCATAATTCATTCCGTATTCTGTAACACTCTCTAATAAAATAGTTCTTCCTCTGCTTCATAAACGTAACCAATACATTATTAGTGAACCACATAAATTTGTATATCGATTCTATATTATTTTACAGTTTTTATCTTCTTTATTTGTCGATTTTGTAACAAAACCATACCAAGACACTTTTCTCTCCTAACAAGATGGTTATATCCACTAAAATTTTGATAGAAAACACAAAGAAATAAAGAGCAAAGCCTAAAACCAACGAAGTAGTCCATGAATTAATTTTATTTTGCAACCACATATATTTGACTTTGGTAAAAGCATCTGTACAGTGTCCAGAATAAAGAAAAATAAGATTCTTATTGTGAGTATAAATGCAATTTCGACCATAGGCAATAAACAATCCACTTTGACATTAAGGCTTGATCCATCAAAGAGCCAAACAAAATCTTTATTCTATAGGAGAGAATTTGAGCTCAACGAATTCATTCTCTTATTGAGACAATTTTATTCATTCTAGTGTCTGAGTTTCAAAAGTAATGATCTTCTAAGATAGAATAGTTATTTATTTATTTATGAAAGTAGTACCTCATCAACAAGATCCAATAAACTCAACTTCGATAGAGAATAAACCGAACTTCCACGACTTTATAAAAGTGAGTGTCATGATGCAAAAATGCCTATGAAAAAGGTTAAAAAATCAACTTGAAGAAGAGACATACATAGACTAATTTGTGGTAATTTAAATAGTCATATACCTTCTTTAAGTTGACTAAATTTTAAAAAGACATATATTCATGAAACAATGTAACTCATGAATTGAATGATGCAACTCTACACATATCAAAAGCATGCGATTATAATATAATAATCAATAGAAATGCTAGCTCAATTAATATAAAACTTGTATTTTTTATTGAGAGGTTTGAAGTTACCCACCTCCTCCCTCATGTTTCATTGGTTGAAATTCGTTGATATATTGGTTACTTCATAGTAATTTTGTCAAAATTCCATTATCAAATAAATTAATCAAAATCTAATATACGATCAAATCTCTTACTCTTTTTGAAATAATAGATATTTCTTATTCATTTATTTTTAGGGAAAAAAAACTATTTATATTTTTAAATTTTAAGAATTATATCTAAGGATGGCAAAAATCCATGTGGGGTCGGGTTCTCGCATATCCTTGACTTAATTGTACGGAAAATCTCCAGTTGGACTGGATACGGGGATCAAATCGGGGATTTAGATTGGGTCCTTAGTCGGGAACAGGGCGAGGATGGGGAGGGGATCCTTGCCCCCTCCCCAAACCTGACTCCCGCCCTTGCTTCAATTTTTTTTAATTGTTAGTTTATATATATAAACTACTAAAATAGTAGCTTTCAACTAATTTTATTTTTTTAATATAATAAATTTAATTTTGATTAAATTTATAATACAAAGTATTAAAATATTTTTTTAACTATTAATTTAAATAAATATATGCAACAATAATGCTAATTCCTTACATAAAATTTACAATTTCAATGTAAGTACTAATTTAGTTCATTTTAAATAATAAAAATAACAAAACAAAAAACAAAGATTTTTCTCTGTGGGGACTCAAATTCCCAAACGGGGATGACCCCGACTCCAATCCCCAAAATGGAAAATGGGGTGGAGACGGGATTAAAAATCCTCATGGAGACAGGGATGGAGTGTGCATCCCTACCTCGCTCTAACCCTGTTGCCATCCTTTACTACTCTATTAGGATTGTACTCAATATAGGTGAAATTGGACATGATGAAATAGAGTAAAAACTTAAAAAGAAGGTCAAAGATGAGAATGCACTAAGGCTAAAATAAATCCCAAGGCCAACTAATTGGTCAACTAGATCTTGCGTAGGATAAGGAAAAAGTTTATCTCATCCTAATCCTAACAGAAAAATGTAAACAACAAGTTATTATAACTTCATATAGGTAACTTGATCTTAATCTGGAACTTCATCTTATGATGTGGGTTTAACTTTTCAAGTATTTAATTTTGAAAATAAATCATTTTAAAAAAAATTGAAGTGTTCGGCAACCACTCAAAATAATTTTTAAAACACACTCAAAGTGTATTTTAAACAATTTTTCAAAAAAAAAAAATTAAATAAAAATGACTTTTCTAAAGTATTTCTTTAATCAATCCAAATCGACCCTTAATTTGGAACTTGAACATGAATTTAATCCATATCTAAACTTTTTCTCCATTCGAGAGATATTTGATTTAAGGTATCTAGGTTCTTTTTCTTTGTTCTGCGAGCACTCTCTTCCCAAATTATAAATTTGTAGTTGGTGTTATGAGAAGGTCAAATGTATTTTCCACACTACTAATAAATCCTAAACTTTGAATCAGAGGATTCCGTTTTAGACCATGGTGTAGTATTAAACATTTTTAAATGCATGGATTACATAATAATAGGAGATACTAAAATTGAATGGAAAGTGACTTTTCTCGATATAATTCAACCATTGGTTTCGTAAGATTAAGTGAAGATAAGCCATTGAGCCGAGTCATAGAAAACCTAAAGAAATAGGTCAACACTGCCACAGCCACGTACCATCTTGTGTTTAAGTAAAATTGGCTCACAAGAGAAATAGCAAAATTTAAAGTTTCATTTAAAAAAATAGTAAAAATATTTCAAAATTGTAAAAATAGCCAAACAAATTTAAATAATAGAAAATACAAATTGATAAATGACCAAACTACCCCAAAGACTAACAAATTGAGTACAAATAGATAATGCTTCAAAATCTGCAAACACACTCTATCTAAACTTCTAGAAGCAAAAAAAATTATAATCTCAACCAAAAACTAAAAAACAAATAGCATGGTCAAAATCTTAGAAACGGTTCGAAAATCTAAAAACTCATCAATATGGGCCTCATCGAGAAACAATTGGTAGCTGCTTCTTCAACCACAATGGTGTCTTTAGTGCGATGGTCAACCAGTGATTTGACAATCATGCAAACCGAAATGTAGGAGGGTGATGGTGAGGGAAGAAAGAATGAAAGGTTCTAAATAAGGTAACCCAAGATGCGACTATAGTGGGGAGGGTATGCTAGCATAGATTTTAAAAGAGAATTTTGGGAGATGTTATGGCTACAAGGGAAATAGGAAAGAGAAAAATAAAAGGATGGGATAAGAGGGAGCTAAAGTAGAATTAGGATTTTTAAAAAAATATATATTTTTGAATATGTAGGGAAGAAAGTGCTTAAATTTTTTTCACAAAAATTATAAATATATTGAAACTTTGGAAATAAGGGTTAGGTTTTTTAAAAAAAAAAAAAAAAATTGAAACAATATAAAAGAAATCTTATCAAAATAATAAATAGGTATATAAATAGTAATAATATACACACAAAAAATTAATATAATAACAAAATATATAAACAAATAATAAAGAAAGATAAAGCAGAGTTTGATAACAAAATACATTTAAATAAATATTGTTGGAGAAAAATTAAGAGAATCTATAATTTAAATCTGGAAACACAAAAAATGAAGATTAAAATCGCATGACTTCATATTACAATTACACTATATGTGTAAATGTAAATTAGGTAATCTCATAACTTGCAAGATTCACAAGTACATCTGAAAATAGTCAACCACCACACAAAAATCAAAACTCTAATTCTCCGACGTTCCCTACAACCGTGGAAGTTCCGATTTATTGTAGTGTCTAACTCTGATTCTCTTCGGTGAACAAGATTTCATCTTCTTTGGCCGAAAAACAAAGGAAGCTCATTATAATAATGAAATAAAAGAAGATTGAATCGTTATACAGGAACAAATGAAGAGGAAAAGAGGAAAATCGATAAATCAATGGAAAGAGGAAAAGAGGAAAAAAGAAGTCTAATCCATTATAAAGCCATAAAAAAAACAATCGCTTGTGAAAAAATCATAAAAAAACCTCAATCGATAAACACTTTGTGTGAATAACAAAAATGATGGGTATTTGTTTACGATAGTGATGAATATTTCTTTTCCAAAACGTTAAAATAATATAAAAACCTAATAATATAAAAAAATTTAAACCTTCAAAGATATGGAAAATATCCAGCTAATTTATTAAGAATACGTATAAAATTATGAAAAACAATTTAAAGATTAGAATAAATTTGAAATTTGTTTAGATAATGAAATTTGATAATTTATGGAAATTTAAAATATAAAATTTTGTAGAAAAATCTTGATATTTAATTAAAGTAAGATTAATTCAAAAAGTGGTTAAACAAAATCTAAATTAATAATAAAATATGTAGATTACATTATGTACACGAGAAAATCAAGAGGCCTGCATACAGAACTTGACTTTGTTTATGATTCTACACTTACCAAAATCCAACTTAGACTTAGAAATTTGTGGTTATGTCACATAAGTTACCATAAATCTTATTATTATGCTCCAATTCCCCTAAAATTTAACCTTTGGGCCCAAGTTAGTTATATGGTAAGATAGTTGAGAGTGATTTTAATTCAGTTATAATCCAATTTGCATGTTTAAAATCATTCTGAAATATATTTTTAATCTGTCAAAATCAATTTTGAGTGGAAAATCACTTTATCAGTGTCATCCCAAACACTACAAATCTCATCAACTTACCTAGCTTTTCAAATTAACATTATCATAAATAAATAATTTTTTTATTAAACAATTACACAACCATCGTGAATGGCATAGTAAATGAGTGCGCATATAAATAGAGAACGATTTCAAGCAATGGTCCTACAAGAATAGTCGAGGTGCTAGAATAAATGTTGTTCTAACATTAACTTAGTGAATGATAACACTGACCATCACAAGCAATATGATAAGAATGTAGGTAGATAGTTGAAAATATTGTTAGGGAATTTAAGGTTAAATTAGCAATTGAGGGAGTTTGTTATTTGAAGTTGATTATAAATCTATAAATAGAGTGAAAGGAGAGGAAAGTAGGGTACTATTTTAGTTGGTTTAGACTCCAAGAGAGAGAGTCAACTAGCTCAATTTTCCTGAGAGTCATTCAAGTTCTTATATCATTTACTTTTCAATATAAATCAACTCTAGTTTCTACCACAAGATTAAAGACATTATTCAAGAGTAATTTTAAAATGGTTAAAGCCACTTTTTACTTGATATGTTGTGATTTGATGTGATTTGTATTGACCACCATGCTAAATAAAAGTCTCCTATTGGTTCTCAAGATCTCAGTTTCTCCTAATCACTCAGGTATCACGGCTTCACATCCTTTCGGAACTAAGAAAAGATAGATATAATTTATAGTATCATTCTTGTGAATGGAATAAAACTATACTATCATAACATGATAATTCAGTTAAAATGGAAACTGGCCCTATAAAATACTAGGCCACATGTCAGAGCAAACTTATACTTGAACATAGCTATCAAAACCCAAACAAGACATAAGGATGAAAAAACTTGGTTTAAATGTTTGCTAACCTTTGGCCTAGAAGGCTTTTCAGCCTGTTAGAATTTCTGAATCACAACAGAATTGGCAATTCCAGCTTGTTCGATAGTTTGATCCAATTCAGCCAATTGTTTGGGAGGGAAACCCATCGTCTGGAGTTGGTAATTTCTTGCACCACTAGGCCTTGATACATCAATGAACCTGCGAATGTCCCTGATTGTATGGTGGTGATTGAAGCGTGAGACCATCCGAGTCCCATCTGCCAGCCTTAGTTGAAGAGAAGTTATTGGCAGTGAGTCGTCAACAACCAAACCTGTTGATGGGGATGGAGCAACATTCAGTGATATAGCAGCAGAAGTCTGCTCAGGAGCAACTGAGTTTGGTGAGTCACTAGCTAATGTTCTCCCAACACCTTGGAATGGAGCATGGCGGCGCTTCACCGGTTCCTGTATCAGTAGGAGATGAAATGAGAATAATAGAAGTCATGGGGAATACTAAAACGGTATACAGAAAAATAGGTTGCTAAAAGGATATCAACTTACTGGGTAGTCTTCCTCCCTTCGGACAAGGTTAACATGGACAGAAGTCCTCCTATCTGCGGGTTCAAGCTCTACAGGGCACTCTGACCTACGAATACTCTGCCATAACATACACATGTTATCAGATATAAACATCCATCACAAATAAAAGATCTTAGATTAATCATGAAAATAAAATCAAAGAAGCTTGGATCTTGGACTTCAATATTCCATAGCGAAAACTTAAGAGAATAAAGCCAACTATCACTTTCACAAAGATTTCCAACAATCACAAAGATTCCAGCATAACAAAACCAACTCAGATTATCAGTGTTGATAAGTGATAACAAATGAACCTAGCATTAACTTAGAAATACCAAGGAGTAAAAAGTATTTTGCAAGTTATTCAGAACTGGGAAGGTTGGAAATCTTTCATCTATATGCATTGTTCAAGTTCTGAAAGGCCAGATCAATTGACGTCTGTGGGCAATAAAGGAAAATTAACATCATAGGCAACAGCGTGCCACCTTTAGTCAAGTTGCATGCTCAAAGACCCTTTAAGAGAAGCTTAACTTTGGGAACCATGAATAACACAAAAATTGGGCTTTCACATATAGTTACCTCTAAAAACGGAGCATTTTCAGGATCATCCAACCTCCTTAAAGGACCATCATCAACAGAGAATCCATTCCTCCAAAACGTGACAGTGTGAGTGACAGCCTCCGGGTGTCTAGGAATTGATGGCACTGTCTCCCCAGAGAGCAATCTTGCAGTTCCAGAAAAGCTTTTAGAAGCTGAAGATGGCTCAATAGGTACATCGACTGCTGATTGTCTTGCTTGATCAAAAATTGCATCCACTGAATTACCTTTGGCAGGATCCTGGACAAGCATTCCACTGCCAGTAAAAGTAAAATAAAATCACTAAACAGTGACAACAAACTCAAGCGTACTTGTATGATGGACCATACTTATACTATCCGGTATATGTTACCTTTAAACTGCAAACATATACTTTTACTCTCTTACATTAACTTATAAAATTTGAAAAATATCTTATAGAAGCAAGCATGGCTACAAGAGAATGACACAACCCAATTAGGTAAAACATAATGCATGCATGACCATTAAATAATTACCATCCTGTACTGGAAAATGAACTCTGTTCCATTCCAAGTTAGAGGACCGCAAGTTTGTTTTTTATATCATTTTTTTATGAATTTATATAAATAAACAATGATATCATTCATGAACATTATGTTTTCCTCCATTCATTATTTTTCCAGTAGTATAATTCCCACATCAAATATAATATGTGCAGTAAGCAAAGTTTAAGATTATTGAATTTATTTAGACTATATAAAACTGTTCTAGCAATTCTAACTCCTTCAGAAGTTTCTTTAAATTCTGATTTTTCCCCTCAAGGGTTGGTGCTAGTGCTAATCTAATTTTATTTCCTTCAAAATAAGGATCACATTTGGGAGATATTCATAAGAATATAGCATTTACCAATATATGAAACTTGAAAAAGATGTATAGGAGGAGGTTCAAGGGAAAAGTTATTTCTCAAGTGGATGTCCATGTCCCTCTCAAACATGGTTTGAAGAACTCATAGTTTAACAGCATTCACATAATTGTAATTTGTAAGAAAATGTAAGCAAAATAAAAATCTATATCAAATAAGATTAAACCTACTTAACAATAGAATCTTCAAATTAGAGTGACAAATGATATGTGCAATTAAAAGGCGAGGAGTTCATAAAAGCATTGAAATAGGAGATAAACTAAATCCTACATGTTCTAGTTTCGCATAAAAGATGCAGTCAACAGAATATGCTTTTCCTGAGTAAAATAGCTGAACTCTCCCTCAGTAATCGTTATGGAAAATAATAAACGCCCACCAAATTTGCTCATTGATCATCAGTATATTCCATTGAAATACTAACAAAATGTAAGCAACTGAAGATACGAAATTATGTTCCAAGAGAACAGTGGGAATCTAAAAATCGACGAACTGAACAAATCTGGCTTAATCGATCGTCATATCTATTAGAACGCGAAAAAAAAAGTGAAAATTTCCAGAATTCGGGAACTCTAATACAGTTCCTTCAATCCAAATTCCAGGCGTACGCTTAATGCAACCAGTAAGAAACGAAAGTGTATAAAACCTACCTCTTCTCACCACCAGTGTAGTACTCTTGTAGGTCATCAGAGTCGCTATCAGAGTCCCCTTCCGCCGGCCGGTTTAGGTCAGAAAGTGTGCGGATGCGACGCGTCCTGCTACCAGAAGCCCTATGGTCGTCCTTCTTCTCCGATTCACCCCTAGCTCTCCTGGAACGGAGCTCATAAGGAGCACGAGAAGCAGGTGGGGAAGGAGAGCGAGAACGCGATGGCGACTGCGAAGGAGCAAATTCAGGCGAATCAGGCGGTGCAACTGGGCGGGTGACGGTAGCAGTGGCGGTGGCGTCGACGGCATCGGCAGCGTGGTTATCCAAGAAGGTGGAGACGGCGGCGTCGAGGTCCCAATTGTGGCTCTCTAAGAAGAAAAGGGCTTCCTCTTTGGAAGAGGAAGTGATCTCGATGAAAGAGTTGATGGAAGCAGCATTGGCAGCTGCATCATTTTGAGGATTCGAGTGTTGAGCTTCCGTTTCCATGGTGGATTTTTAGTTAGATTTGGCTTCCCTCTGATCTGATTAGTGTGATGATGATGAGGATGAGGATGATGATGATGGCTTGGAGTTTCGGCAAGCCTCCATGCCCAATTCCCCCATTTTCATTGATTCTTTTTCTAAGTATTAAAAATATCTTCTCCACTGTACAAGTCGCCCAAACGACGCCGTTTAAGTGCCGCCCCTACTGGTCCACCCTAATCGGGGATCCGAATAGTTGAAACGGCGGCGTTTTTTTTTTGACGGGCGTTGTTCCTTTCCATCAGTGCGTCAAGGATCAATTTTAACATCTCTATACAAAACTATTTGGGATACTGAATTGAGATATGATGTTTGAAGTTTTTATATTTGTGTTTGGAATGCAGAGTTATTTACGCTAAATTCATACATCTGTGTTTGGAGTACAATGTTGAATTTATATGTCCAAGGTATCTAGTGTAGTTTTTTTTAACTAAGACCCAGTTTGGTAATTATTTGTTTTTTAAAAATTAAGCCTATAGATATTATTTCTATCTTCAAATTTCTTCCTAAGTTATCTACTTTTTACCAATAATTTAAAAAAACCAAGCCAAAATTTGAAAACTAATGAAAGTAACTTCTAAAAACTTTTTTTTGTTTTTAGAATTTGGTGAGACCTAAATAATTTACTTTTATGATTACTATTTTTGTTTTGAAAATTTTGTATTCAATAATTTTACCCATATTTGCTTGAATAAAATATGGATTGTAATTTTTTTCCTTTCATTTTTTAGAGTTCTTTTGATTCATATCTTTTCTCTATGAATTTCATCATTTTTTTCTTCTTCCTTTATTGTTTTCCATTTTTCTTTATCCTAAAATTTTTTAATTCAATCACTCTCCTATCATTTTAAGAAATACCTGAGAAATTTCAACAAATCACAAGTTACCACATCATCAATGAAAGCTGGAGTCTATTGGAAAAATTATAAGTTGGATTGGGTCGAGTAATTAAAGTCGCTCGAACCCAACCCAATTCAAACCCATGGTAAAATTTTGGGCTAAATTAAAGACTAAACTCAAACCCAGTATTTCGACCCAACAATAAATGGGCCTAAACCCAACTTTAGCACAAACCCTATCAGGCCCAATAAAGTAATTAGGCTTAAGCCTATGTAAGGTCCATGAGAAACCTCTATAAATAGAGGCATTATCTCTTCATATCTCTTCATTTGGGGGAGGTTGGAAGAACTAAAGGTTAAAGCTTTCTGAAGATCTGAAGCTCTAAAGATCTGAAGTTCTGAAGCTCTAAGGATATGAAGAATACAACTCCTTTGATGCTCTGAATATCAAAAGACATACTAAAGCTTTGAAGATCAAAAGCTATATTAAGGCTCTGAAGATTTAAGCTCCCAAGATTCAAATATTGAAGCTCTCAAAGTTTTGAAGACTAAAACACTCAAATCTAAAGAACTGAAGATCTAAACTATTTGAATATTTGAAGATTAAAAGACTTCAACAAACTGACTATATCTTCACAACTTACAAGCTATTCAATCTCCTCAAACTCAACGAAAAACTCTCAGGCTGATTCAAAATGATCAACAGACCCAAAGACTACTCCAAGCAATCAGCAATTCTATATCCCAGATAGCTTAGAGAGAATTCTCTACAATTAGAAGACTCTTGAAGCTGACTACGCTTGAAGACTGAAGTCCATTGAAGATACAAGCATTATGAGAACTGAAGTTCTTTGAAGATACAAACATTATGAGGACTGAAGTCCTTTGAAGATATAAACATTCTAAAGACTAAAGTCTTTTGAAGATACAAACATTCTAATCACGTTTGATACTTTAAGTCCTTTAAAGATACAAGCATTCTTCCAAGATTCGAAGCTCAAGAACATCCACACGCCCCGCTTCTATACATCAAGCGTACACATTCAGCTGAGCCAGAATCAGAGGATCAAGTACTAGAGATCGAACCACATCGCATCAAATCAACATCAACATCAACATCAACTTGAGTTCAACTCCATGAAACAAGTTTTTTCAGAAGCCTCGCGCGAGCACTAATCATCTAAGAAGATCAACAAACCCAAAGTCCGATCATCCAAGAAGGTCAAGAAGTCCAAAGGTCGATCATCCAAGAAGATCATCAAGCCTAAAGGCCGATCATCCAAGAAAATCAGCAAGCTTAAAAGCTGATCATTCAAGAAGATCAATCAGTTTAAAGATTATAGTTTATTTTGAAAGTATTAAAATATTACGCATTAGAGATTGCACTCACTTTCCACAAAATTAATGCAAATACAAAGTTCAAGTTCCACGAAACAAATTTATCTTAAAATCTCATGTGAACAGCCACCTTATTTCTTCAACAACTCTACTTTTAATTTCCTCCAATTTTGGATGATCATTAGAGAACAAATATTCAGTTTTCACTAATGTTTGCAAAAAAAAAAATGTTACAGAAAAAATAAATCTCCATTTTGTTGTTTTTTTTTTTTTTTGTTTGTTACATACTTTTCAACTACATACATACTTTTCCAAATATTCTTAACATTCATTTGATATGTGAATTCAATTAAATAAAAATCTATTTTACAGTCTTCTACATATAAATATTGCAGTTAACATAGATAAAATACTATCATTTATATAATCAAAAACCCTGCAACATACTTTTAATAGTCATCGATTTTATATTAGTAGGTGGTTGTTGAAATTGATTATCGAAGAGAATTTTCATCAGAGTTTGTAGTCGAAGGCGGTTGTTGAAGCTTGAAAATTAGACAAATAAAGGTGGTATTAGAGTTGATCGTCGGATTTGGTAGTACGAAGTTGGTGGTCAGTTGATCATCGAATATGATTTTTGCAAGAGTTTGTAGTCGGATGTGGCTGTCGAAGCTCAAACTTGGTCGCATGAAAGTGGTATTGGAGTTGGCTGCCAGAATTTGTAGTCGGGGTGGTTGGAGCTCAAAGTTGGTCGCATGAAGGTTATATTGGAGTTGGTCGCCATAGTTTTGTCATCGGAGCTGGTGTTGGAGCTTGGAGTTGGTCGTCAAAGTTGTTTGGACGAAAGTGGTTGCCAAAGTTGATCATCAAATGTGATTTTCATCGGAACTTGTAGTCAAAGGTAGTTGTTAGAGCCTAGAGTTGGACGTATGAAGGTGGTTGTCAAAGTTGGTCATTAGAGTTTGTTGTTAGAGGTGGTTGCCAGAGCCCAGGATTGGTAGTTGGAGTTGGTTGCACAAGGGTGGTCGTCTGAATTGGTCACTAGAGTTGTCATCGGTGGTGGCTACTGGAATCTGAAGTTAGTTATTGAAGTGTGGTAGCGGTAGTCGCCAATAGTGGCCAATATGTGGAGCCATTGATAACATTGGAAGAAGAGAGAGTTGAGGTGAGTTGGTAAAATATATCAATCAACTCCACAATATTTAAAGTTAATGGGCCAGACATTGAGTTGGTATACTCAAATTATGTTGATGAACCAAACACCCCCTAAAAGTCAATAAAACTTCAAACCAATGAAAGTCAATGTAACTTGAACTAAAAAAAACCTACCATTCAATCAAATGTAGGCTATTGAATCCATTACTAATAAGTATGTATAGTTTAATCAATAAGACATTGATTATCATTTTAAAAGTTGATAATTTGATCATTGCAATTGTTGAACTCAAAATAATAATAATAATAACAACAATGGTATTTTTCACTCGACACTACTATAGTCAATTAAGTTTGTATATAAATTAAAATCTATATTTTGTTTTTTTTTTTTTTGTAAAAGAAATTTTTAACTTGCATAACTTTTTAAATAAAGAATCTGTATGTCTAACTTCTTATTGATAGCATGATTTTTTATTTGAAATTCATGGAGGGAAACACACTAGCAAGTGTAGTGAACTAGGAAGAGCTTTACTACTTAGAAGAAGAAGTCAATGCCATTAATTTATATATTTTTTCAACTAATGATATATGTCTATCTCTATGCTATATTAAAAAGTTAGATTCTTAAAAAGCATTTTTAGTCTACATTATCCCTTTTATTTTAGTTTATTACACTTATGCCATTTCACTAGCATGCATAATTTTTTTTAAAAAAAATTCACACATAGAAAAAATGTCAAACTATTTATAGAAATAGGAAAAAAAAAACACTAATAGACTTCTATCAGCGTCTATCAATAGTATACTTGTATCAGTTTCTATCATTATAGTATCAATGATAGACTTTTATCAGTTTCTATCACTGATATGATAGGAAGTAATAGCATGCAACAGAAGCAAACATAATCAATAAGCACTCTAATTACATTTAATTTGAGTTCTAAAAGCATGCTTTGACAGAAAATCAGAAGAGGGTTTCTTATGAGCATCCCTTTGATGAATTCTCCCAAATCCAAGCTGCTCTTCATGTGATTTCAACTCCAATTTTCTATTGAACTACCAAGAGATCTTCTCTACTATTCTCAACCTTGAATTTGAGTGGTGGAACTCCAATTAGAGAGAATTTGTGAAGTTTAGTGGGGAGGAATTTCTGCAGCAGTCTTCTCAAGACCTCAAAAATTCTCTGTCTTCCCATCTTAATTTTAGAGCTTTTATACACAAAGTGCATGCAAGCACTCAAAAACAACTCAATACCAGCAGCAACTTCATGAAGGAGTGGGATTTGTATGTAAATTTGGGAGGAACACCTCTTATTTGGTGTAAAATGTGGGGGACCAAGTTCTCAAATTTTTGTATTTTCAGTTTCAAATTTTAATTAATACCAAAATTAACTAAAATTTGATTTAATCAATTCATAATTAATTAAATATAAAATATCAAAATTCAATTTCTTAAATTGAATTGAAATTGAAAATTAATTTGATTTTAATTAATTAAATAATTTAATATCATATTAAATTAATCATACACCCAATTTTAATCATGAATCTTGTTCATGTAATTAATATTTAAATCATTATTTACATATTATAAACTCTTCAATTCCATTTAATTTCAATAAATTAAATGTTAATTATATTATTATACAAACCCTAATTCGAATTTGAACTTAATCAAATTCAAATCCTAATTTCAATTTGAACAATTCAAATTGATATCATTCCACATTCACTCAATTTATTAATTCAGGGTATTCATATTTTACGAGCTAGTAGGAGACCTTATCGACTTATAAATCATGAACTCCAACGATTTAAGATTAATTGGCTAAAACTCTTTAGACCAGTTTAATCAGTATTCGTTAACTATCAAGTCACACCACTAAAGCTTGATAGTTGCACTCCCTTCACCACAGATATATTTGTGTCGACTTGATTTAACCATAATCAGTAAGTCGACCCTTCACAGGTTGTTCATAATAACGGTTGGTTCAATATGTTGTTTTACCTCCGATAATACATCTTGCTCCTTAAGTTCCACTGATCCTCTAATGAATAATTGTTTTGTGATCCAATCACTAAACTAGATCCCTTTCAGACCCATGAGAGGGTGAGGCCTCTTGTTCAAGACCTAGATTCAGTACTTAAGAGAACAACCTTTCTTCTATCTCTAAATTGGGTAGGCGTGAATTCCTTATTGCACCCTATATCCCTAGCTATCTACCTGGTCTTACCCTTGAAATGGGAGGTTTATTGAGCTGGTGCTATTGAGTCAACCCTCACCTATGCAAATCTAAGGATAATCCCAAATAAATAAGAGTTTATAATTAGCTCAAGATTAAGATTGAATCACCTAGGTCATCTAAGCAAAATAGTTAGTCTTAAAACAACGTTATAAAGTAAGAGTGACTTATTTCTTGGTCCGATCTTACGCAAACTCATTGCATAAGATGCCTCCGCTCCTCATGTCAATACATGAACGAATCAGGATCACTTCATTTGTAGTACCTTCACAACAAATTGTAACAACTACAGATTGGGTCGCATCTAATAGTGCTACTAGAATAAGGCACCAACCTTATTCGTATACTATAGACCGTTTTGGCTATTTACTCGAAGTTGATCTATCTTTATGTCTCTACATAAAGTTCAAGTATTCATATAATAGTCATGGATCTTAGTTTATTGGATTTAAATTTTACAAATGAAATTTATAAATTCAATAAGAACTTTATTGAAGAAATGTTGAATAACATCTTTATTGATAATATAATATGTTTAACTTTACAAACTGCGAGTTTTAGGACATACAACCTAACATGATAGACCATCTATCAGCCTCTATTAATGATAGGCTTCTATTAGTTTTTATCACAGATAGACATTAACTTCAATAAGCATCAATCAGTGATAGACTTGCATCAGTTTCTATTACTAATAGTATCAATTATAAACTTCTATTAGTTTTTATCATTGATAGACATTGATAGACTTTTATTAGCCTCTATCAATGATAGACTTTTATTAGCCTCTATCAATGATAGACTTTTATTAGTTTCGATCATTTATAGACATTGATAGACTTTCTATCAGCGTCTATCAGCGATAGACTTGTATCAATTTCTATTATTGATAGACATTGATAAACTTCTATCAACCTTTATCTATGATAGACATTGATAATAATGTCTTCTTAATTATCTAAAAGCAATAAAACTTAAATCTAGCATCCAACTTCAAGTAAATAAATTTTAACACAAAAACTTAATGGGTGTTCAAGAACCAAACAAAATTAACCTAAAACACCCAACATCTTACCCTTAAAGGCCAAAAATTTGGTGAACTCTAGCGCTGGCGGCGACGAGATAGCTTGACGAGGATTGGACTACACGTATCTAAGAGTTAAAGGAAGAGAGAGAGTGAATTGGGTAGAGAGAAAAATTGGCTCATCGGCAACGACGTACAATCTGATCAGCAATGTAGACTCAAACGACGGTGGATCAACGGTTGGACATAAGTGCAGTGGATGCTTGACGTTAGAGTGTGTAGGTTAGAGAGAGACCAAGATCAGACCGAAGAACAAGAAGAAGATTAAGAAAAAGAAGACAGAGAAGAGGAAAGATGATTAAATTTTGCTATTTTGTGTAAATAGTTTCCCTTATTTTTCTTATTTTTGAAAATCCCCCATTTTTATACATTAAAATATTAATATTCATTTAATTAATTAAACAAACAATTTTTTGTGCAAAAATGTGTAAAGTGAACAAAAAAAATGTGAGAATTACTTTTTGAATTCACTAGTATTTTAGCATGTGCTTTGCACGTTATATATATATATATATATATATATATATATATATATCCAAAATAAATAGTTTATTTTTTAATATCTGATATTCATTATAATTTTTTTTAAATAATGAAAGGATATTAATTTAGGTTGTTTAGCTTAGAAAAGAAGAAATCAATTAGTGATCATATATTGCGATATAATTAAAAAAAAATCATAAGTATATAATAATAATAATAATAATAATAATAATCTTTCTTCTTCTTATGGTAATAGAATCTAAAAATATTTATAAAAAGGAACTTATAAGGAAAAATAAGCAATCCAATCAAAAGCTATAAGTAAAACTAGGAAAATTATTAAACTAGAATTTTAGTATTAAACTAAGCTTAAGAATGTGTATATATATATATATATATATATATATTCAAAATAAATAGTTTATTTTTTAAATATCTATTCATTATATATATATATATATATATTTTACAATAATGAAAGGATATTAGTTTAGGTTGTTTAGCTTAGAAAAGAAGAAATCAATTAGTGATAATATGTTGCAATATATATATATATTTAAAAAAATATCATATGGATATATTGATTATTTTTATAATAATAATAACAAATTTTCTCCTTCTTATCGTAATAGAATCTAAAAATATTTCTAAAATGGAACTTATAAGGAAAAGTAAGCAATTCAATCAAAATTATAAGTAAAAAGTAAGAAAATTATTAAAGTGAAATTTTAGTATTAAAATAAGTTTAAGAAATAAAAATGTAACTATAAGTCTCCACTCAACATATTATTAATAAAGAAATTCAAATAAGCTCTATACTTAAAAAGGAATAACGAAGAGGAAAAACTTAAACAATATAATTGGGAGAGAACATACAAGGTTATACAAATCATTATATTATTTAGAAAAGTTTAAATAATTTAGATAAATTAAAATTCATAAAGTTTGACATTGAAAAATTGAAAAATTATAAAAATAAACAAAGCATTTATAATAAAAATTTATAAACCAATAAAAAAGTGTAATAGTAAAAATATATATAATACTATAACTAATTATATTAAATAAAAAAATAAGTTAATATTATAAAGTATGAAAATATTTCAAAATATTTTTTGTTTTTTATAAATAGTTATGTGTTGTAAATTTGAGGAACACAACAGAAACATGAATATCAATAAAATATAATATTAAAATAAATATAATATAATATATATAAAATAAATAAATAACAAAATATGAAATACGAAATTTCTCAAGGCTCTCCACTTTCTCCAAAATTCATGGATTTTGCGCAATGTGTGTGTGTCTTTTAAAATGCACAAATGAAGTAGGATGTGACACATTTGAACACCAAGCATAGATTATTGTATGACATATGACCAACACATGTGGTAATGGAAGGAGGACATTTGGCTTTTGATACTAAGCTTAGGCATCTATCTAATACAGTATAATATTTATAATACTCCCCTTTAGATACTTATTATATATTTAAAATATGCTTCATTAAAACCTTACTAGGAAAAACTCAATGAAAAAAAAACCCTAGCAAAGGAAAAAGAGTACATATTTTATATATTTATACTCCTAAAAAGAATAATATATTTGCTCTCCCTCATGAAAATATCACTTAAGATCTGTGAGTCACCACATCCCAATGTTGTGCGCCAATTTTTCAAAAGTTATAGTTAGTAATGATTTTGTAAATAAGTCTGCCAGACTATCCTTCGAACAAATTTGTTGTACAATGATATTGTCATTTTCTTCAAGATCATGAGTGCATAAAAGCTTGGGTGAAAAATGATTTGTTCTATCTCCTTTAATATATCCTCATTTGATTTGGGATATACATGTTGTGTTATTTTCGTATAATATTGTCGAAAGATTTTTATCAAAAAATAAGACACATGTTTTACGAATGTGCTGAGACATTAATCTTAACCATGCACATTCTCTACTAACCTCGTGAATTGCAAAAATTTCAGCATGATTTGAGAATATAACCGTTATGGTATGTTTCACTGACTGCCACGATACGATAGTTTCTCCATATGTGAATAGATAGCCTGTTTGAGATCTAGTTTTATGTAGATCAAATAAATATCCAGAATTTGCATAACCAACTAGATTAAAATTTGATTTATTTGAATAAAACAATCTCATATCAATTGTTCCTCGACGATAACGAAGTATATGCTTAATTCCATTCCAATATCTTTTTGTTGGAGAAGAACTATATCTTGCTAATAAATTAACTGAAAATACAATATCTGGTCTTATATTATTAACAAGCACCAATTGCACAAAGATATGATACTTCAGGACTAAGAAGTTCTTCATTATTATCTCGAGATGGAAATATATCTTTTTTCACATCTAGTGAATGAATTTCCATTGGAATATTTTTTCACATCTAGTGAATGAATTTCCATTGGAATGTTCAATGGATGTGCTTTGTCCATATAAAATCTTTTCAAAATTTTTCATGTAAGTTGACTGATGAACAAATATTCCATTTGCTAAATGCTCAATGTGTAAGTTAAGGAAAAATTTTGTTTTTCCGAGATCTTTCGTCTCAAATACTTTTTAAGATATTCTATTCCCTTTGAAAGCCCTTCATGAGTTCCAATTATCTTTAAATCATCAACATATACAATTATAATAACAAATCTTGACTATGATTTCTTTATAAAAACACATGGACATATTTGATTATTTTGATATAATTCTTTCAACAAATATCCACTCAGGAGATTGTACCATGTTTGTCCAATTTTTTCTATCCATTTAATGATCTATGTAACTTTATTGAATAACATTTCCTAAGAATTTGATTTATATGTTTCGTGTACCTTAAATCCTTTTGGGATTCTCATATAAATATCATTATCAAGAGATTCATATAAGTATGTCGTGACTACATCCATAAGATGCATGTCTAGACTTTCATACACAGTCAGGCCAATTAAATATCTTAATGTAATTGTATTCACCACTAGAGAATACATCTTTTCATAATCAATACCAGGTCTTTGTGAAAAGCTTATGCAACTAGTCTTACTTTATATATTGTGAGCTCATTATTTTCATTTCTTTTCCTCACAATATCCATTCGTATCCCATAGGTTTGACACTTTTTGGTGTTCGGACTACTAGTCCAAAACCTAATGTTTTAAAAAAATGAGTTTAATTCTGCTTCTATTGCTTCTTTCCATTGAAGCATATCTTTTCTATATTGACATTCTTCAACAAATTTTTGTTTAGGATCCTTATTTTCAGATATAATATCAAGAGCAATATTATACGCAAAAATGTTGTCAATAACTACATGAGTTCGGTTCCATCTTTTTCCTGTCATGACATAGTTTATTGAAATCTCATTAGTATCTTTAGGTATTTCACCTTCTTCATTAATTCTATTGTCAGTCATGTCTAGGGTTTTTTCATGGATATTTACATCCTCAACTAAGTCTTTTTTACTGTAAATTATTTTTCTTTTTTGAGGATTTTTATCTTTGAAAAACAATGGTTTACCATGATCTTGGCGTGTTCCAGACTCATTAGTGACAACTTGCTGTATTGGGATATCAATTTTCGATGGAACATTTACAACTAATATATGTGATTTATTTACTTTCTTTACATCTATAAATGCATCTGGTAACTGATTTGCTATATTTTGCAAATGAATTATCTTCTGAACTTCAAATTCATATTGATCTAATATAATATAAGTATTATACTATATGCTTGCATGCATAAATAACATAGTCATGCATCATTTATATTATAATCGTTATAATATATAGTTTGAATGTATGCATGTGATGTATGTTATTTAATTTCATTACTTTGATATATATAAGTGTTATATATATGTTGTAATGAAATGAACATTGCATGATGCATGACATTAGTTTAGGCAATCTTATAATCGTTATAATTTTATAAAGTATGTCAATCGATGCAATGTAGGTTTTCATTTGTTTCATTTACTTTATATGAGTTATAAATAAATGGAATTAGAAATTAAAATCAATAACTAAGAGTTACATGCGAACTTAGGTAAAATCAGTTTTTAAAATAGTTTTAAAATATGATTGAGATAGATCTAAGTTCACAAATTTCTATTGAGATTAGAAATTAAATTAATCTTTTTTAATCAGTTTAATAGGATTAAATTGATTTCAATAAAAGATTAAATTTGTAATAAATATAATCTATAAGGGACCTTTTGTCTAAGGTGGGTTTTGGCTAGGCTAGGGTGCTTAAGTTGACAGAAACGGAACAAACCCTACCTGAGAACCTACCTGGAAATGTGAATTAAATAGATTTGCTACAAGCATGCAATTGTTGATTAACATTCGTTAAAACATGCAATTGTTGATTAACATTTGTTAAAGTGTTTAACGAATGTTAATCAAAATTATTTAACTTTCCAAAATATGTGTTACTTTTGGGCAAACTTAAACAATCACTTAGTAAAAATAATTAACCGTATTTTTTCTAAGTAAAATAAACCCTAGGTTGTTAAAATACTCAGTGGGAGGAAAAGATGTATATGATACGTCATTTTTTCACTCACGTTTCTCCCTTAATATTCACATCGTGAGACTCATACTTGGCCTTGAGGCGCCTTGGGAGCATCCCCTCGGATGGTGTTTGTATGAGTCAATATCAAGGTGAATGGAGAGAGTATTTATAGTATGTGGGAGAGGGATTTGTGTCAACATGTCCTATGGTCTCTTTCGTTGCTTTGCACCGTGAGACCTTCTTGCACGACCTCGAGGCGCCCTGGGAGTGTCCCCTTTCGGATGTTTTGTGCAATTGGTCAATATCAAGGTGAATTCTAGAAATGGATAGGATCGCTTTAGTTTTTGCCTCAATCGATTTTTTCCTTCAGTTGGCTCATTGGGACGGAACTCTAAGATCTAAATTGAAGGGTCACACTTATGGAAAATTATTAAGCAAGCTAATGATTTCTTGACAGAATAAATGATGACCGATTGTTATAGGAATAAAAGTTATTCTGGTGTAATGATTGGTTGAGTGTCTCAATTTAGTGAAGGGACAACTTACTACCCTTCGGTGGTTTTTATCCTAAATCAATGAAGCGTCATTGCAAAATTAGATGTTAAATGGGGTTCATTTGGATTTTGCGAAAAAATTGGATTTTTTTTAAAGAGTTATACTAAAATCAAATGTAGATCAATGTGTTTGTTTGTTTAGCAATTATGTCAAATAGCGTTCTTCTGTTAGTTGCCTTTTCTAGTTTGACCTTTTTTTATTATACGACGTGGAAAAAATCTATTAAAATGTTTTTCGTGGTAAACGAACTCGAAATTGTCATGACTGAGGATTGTCCTCAAGTCCCAACCCTTGATGCACCACGAAATTTTCGTAATGCATATAAGGTGTGGATGAAGGCTAATTCAAGAGCCCGAGTTTACATTTTGGCAAGCATACTTGATGCGTTGGCTAAAAGGTTTGAGAATATAGTCATTGCACATGAGATCATGGAATCAATGCGAGAATTTTTTTGAATAAAAGTTCTCACTATTCAAGCAAAACGGCGTTAATGACAATGAAATCAGTAGTGTCAGTTTCCAAGATAATCTCTAGTCTATATTGAATGTCAAAGGGCTAATAGAAAAAGCAATTGTTGCCAACTCTGATGAAGTTCCTCGACAAGGATTGTCCTATGAAATGAAACTTGGAGTTTATTATTTGGGTTCTGGTTCTGATCCCACTACTCTCTAGAAAAGGAAGAACTCCAAAGAAAATAAATATGATTTATTTCTCTTGGAGACGTGATTAGTAGAGAATGATGATTCTGCCTGGATAGTTGATTTAGGAGCTACTAACCACACGTGTTCTTCCCATCAAGGATTTAGTTCTTAGAAACAGTTGGAAGCTGGAGAGATATCTCTTAGAGTCGGTACTGGTAAGGCCATTTTAGCTGTTGCTGTAGGCAGCTTAAATTATTTTTGGACAAGAAATGATATATGTTATTATATAACGTATAGTAGTTCCTCATATCAAGAGGAACCTAATTTCTGTTTCCTGTCTAATTGAACAAAATATTCCATATCTTCTCTGAGAATAAATTGTTTATTTCTAAGAACGGAATGGAGATAGGTTTTGGTTCAATGGAAAATAACTTGTATGTACTAAGGTCGTTAGTCATAAAAGTTGTGCTCAATACTGAAATGTTCAAAACAGCAACAAATGTAAAAAGACCAAGAATTTCTCTTAAAGAAAATGTCCATCTTTGGCATCTAAGATTAGGTCACATTAATCTCAATAGGATTGAGAAGTTGGTAAAAAATGGACTTCTAAATGGTTTAGAAGAAAATCTTTACCAATATGTGAGTCATGCCTTGAAGGCAAAATGACCAAATGAGCTTTTACTAGAAAATGTTATAGAGCCAAAGAAACCTTGGAGCTTATACATTCAGACCTCTGTGGTCTAATGAATGTAAGGGCACGAGGTGGGTATGAATATTTTCTCTCTTTCATAGATGATTATTCTAGATTTGGGTATCTATACCTAATGCAACATAAGTCTGAAGCTTTTGAAAAATTCAAGAAGTACAAGACTAAAGTTGAAAACTTATTAGGAAAAAAAAAAAATAAAAACACTACGATCTGATCGTGGTGGAGAGTATATGGACTTAAGATTCCAAAACTATATGATAGAACATATAATCACATCCCAACTCATAGCCCCAGGTACACCTCAACAAAATGATATATCAGAAAGGAGAAACGAAACCCTGTTGGACATGGTTCGGTCTATGATGTGTTATGCTCATCTTTCTAATTTGTTTTGGGGATAGGCAATAGAGACTGCAGTTTATATTTTGAATAATGTTCCCTCAAAGAGTGTTTCTGAAACACCTTTTGAGTTATAAAGATGTCGTAAAGGTATTTACGCCACTTCAGAATTTGGGTATGCCCAACTCATGTGCTAATGGCAAACCCCAAAAAGTTAGAACCTCGTTCAAAAGTATGCCTATTTGTAGGTTATCCCAAGGAAACGAGAGATGGATACTTCTATGATCCAAGTGAGAATAAAGTGTTTGTATCGATAAACGTTGCATTCTTAGAAGAAGACCACATGAGGGATCATAAACCATGAAGTAAACTTGTTTTAAGTGAGATTTCTAATGAGATTGCTGAGACTTCAACAAGAGTTGTTGAATAGGTTGATAGATGGATGAATAGATGAACTGACATCAACAAGGGTTATTGATGTTAGTTCATCTAGTCATCCATCTCAAAAGTTGAGATTGTTTCGACGTAATGGGAGGGTTGTGAACCCATCTGTACGCACATGGGTTTAACAGAAGCCCAAAACACTATAACTGATGATGGTGTTGAGGATCCATTGTCTTATAAGCAAGCAATGTAAGATGTTGACAAGAATGAATGGATTAAAGCCATGAATCAAGAAATGAAGTCCATGTAGTTCAATTTTGTCTTAGAGCTTGAAGATCAGCTTGATGGAATAAAATTTATAGGTTGTAAATGGATCTACAAGAGGAAAATAAGTGTAGATAGAAAGGTATAGACCTTTAAAGCTAGACTTGTGGTAAAAGGTTATACCAAGGTTGAGGGAGTGGACTATGAAGAAGCTTTCTCACCTATTGTCATGTTAAAGTCTATCGGGATTCTCTTGTCCATAGCCACATATTATGACTATGAGATATGGCAAGACGTCAAGATTGCTTTTTTGAATGGTGATCTTGAAGAGACCAACTACATGATTCAATCAGAAGATTTATTGAGTAAGATCAAGAGCAAAATGTTTGCGAGTTTAATATGTCTATTTATGGACTGAAACAAGCATCTTAATCTTGGAATATAAGATTTGATGGCTTTGATCAAAATGTTGAGAAAAATTACTTTGAGAAAGATTATATTTGAATTTGTATTTAAAATTTCATGAAAAAAATAAATTCAATATTTGATCAAATAAAATTGAAATATCACGTGCAATGCACGTGCTAAAAACTAGTAAATAAAAAATTGAGGGACCTCGAGTCTTGGGGCCTAATAAATCCACCCCCAATTGCCCAATTTTTGGTTTATAAATAAATTGGACCGTCCATTTTATGGAAAAGAATTTAGTTATAGAACCTTTTATTTGAAAAAAAAAATATAATGATTGAACTTTTAATCTTAAGAGTTTTTCTTCGTAACTTATTTATAATATAGGATATTTATAATAGATAGTAGAATAAGAGAAAAAAATCTAAAAATATGTTACATCTTTAAAATATTTGTAAATATGGATGAATTGACTAGTCAATCTTTGTTTTTTTTTAATTTCCAATTTCGCCCTCTCCTGTCTTGTTTTGTTGCACACTTTTTTTTTATTCCTTTTATTTTCTTATTTTCTTTGATTTTTGCTTCTTTGCTCCTTTTTTCATCATTTTCATTTTCTTTTCTTTCTCCAATTTTTGCTTTTTTTTTTTTTAATTTTATTCTTTCCTTTATTCGATTTTTGCTTCTTTCCTTTATTTTTTTATTTTCTTTTATTTCCTTCTTTTTCCCTCTTTTTTTCTTTTTTTTTTTTTAAATTTTCTTTTCTTTCTTCGGTTTTTGCTTATTCTTTTTTTATTTTTATTTTCTTTCTTTTCTCCGATTTTTGCTTCTTCCCTTTTCTTTTTCTATTATTTTATTTTTTTTTCTTTCTCCGATTTTCTACTTCTTTTTTTTTCTTTTTTAATTTTTCTTTCATTTCTCTAGTTTTTGCTTCCCTTTTTTCTATTTAATTTTGTTTCTTTTCTTCCTTTCTTCCGTTTTTTCTTTTTCTCTTACTCTTATTTTAAAAATTTTTCTTTCCTTTATTTGAATTTTTTTCTTCTTCCTTTTTTTTTTTTACAAGAATTATGAGGCTGAGTTTCCTACCCAAGACTTGAAAGTACTTAATTCATAAGTGACTTAACATCAATAAGCCAATCATCTGATTATATTTTCATAATTAATAACAACTTATAGAAATCTATGATTGATAGCCAACTTAGTGAATTTAATTAATAAAGTTGAATCTCGAACTAAAATGTAAGTGAAATGCCTAGAAGTTTTCACTAATAGCATGTTTATTAGTGATAGAAGCTATCATAAAAAAGAAAAGTGACTTTTAAATGTTTGGAAAGGACAAGAAAGTGGCAAAAAGGTGTTCAGTGACTATGATTGATAGAAGCTACTACTGACAACATGTTACCAGTGATAGAAGCTAACACTAATAGCATTTTATCGATGATAGAAGCTACCCGATAGCACGTTATCGGTGATAGAAGCTACCCGATACCACGTTATCGATGATAGAAACTACCACTGATAGCACGTTATCAGTGATAGAGAACTATCACTGATAGCATGATATCAATGAGATCATTGATAATATCTTATCAATGATATTATCAGTGAAAGAATCTATTATTGATAACCACAATATGAGTGATGTTAGTGATACCGGTGATAGAACTTAGGTAATATCTATATATCGAGTTTCTTTAAAAGATGATAAAGTCTATCATTGATAGTTTTAAGTATTAATATTTCTAGGTTGATTCTAATTGATGAAAGTCTATCAGTGATAGTGACTGATAGCTGCTATCAATAATAGCCATAATAAAATATTATCAATGATAGCTACTAAGGTAATCAAAGTTGATCATATTTATAAATCTATCATTGGTAGCCACTGATAGCCACTTATAGCTTAAGTATTGATATTTCAAGGTTGATTTCAATGGATGAAAATGAATCAATGATAGCTACTGATAATTGATAGCAAATTAAAAAGTTAATATTTCAATATTGTATTAATTTTTCTCAAATTGAAAGCTATCGTTGATAGTAACTATCATCGATAGCAATTGATAGAAGCTATAAGTAATAACTTTTAATTTGAGAAAATTGGGAATAAACGAACAAAATGATGGTTAGACATGAGTTTTCTATTTATGCAACTAGCCCTTAAATATATAGGTTTTAAAGTTCAATAACCATGGTTAACTTCTAATCTCATACAATTCTAGATCGGGCACAGGTTTCTCGAAAGTTAGTCAATTAATCGGCCTTTAAACGTACATTCTAAAATCACATCAATTGACGAGCTTTGTAACACCAACACTTTAATTCCCATCGCCGAACTCGATCACAAGCAATAACAAATGATGAGCAACACGAACAGCTTGATACTGCTTGGAAGAAAAGCACTCACCAATACCCAAACTCAAATTCTGAGCTTTCGTTACTTCCGTTCTCAAGCCGCCTCCTCCTCCTCGGCTCCCTCTTCTTCTCCTTCTGCACCAAACAGTAGGCTCTTTGTTGCAGGTTTGTGTCTCTTCCTCAATCCAGTCGCACAGTTGCGGCACCCACATGATTCAAATGGTCTTTACATTGAATTTTATCTTGTTTGTACCTGTGCCTTCCAGGGTTGTCTTGGTCGATGGACGAGAGATCATTGAAAGATGCGTTTTCTTCCTTTGGGGAGGTTACTGAAGGTAATCGTGAATGTTGAGTTTAAGCTTTTGATGTGTGAGTTGTAGTCTACATGTTCGACGAAATGTCTAGTCTACTTCAGACCTCAGTTCATCACGTGTGTTTCTGGGTTAAAACATTTTGCTTCGTTGACATTCATAATTCCAAGGATTTTCTTTTTAAACAAAATTTGCTTCATTAGAGTTTCCTGTTTTATGAGTTTTGTAACGAGAGACTTAGTGCCTGGTTGAAACTAGGAGACCAAATGAGTTTCGGATGAGTAGGATCAGGAGCATGTTGCTTTGTAGCATTTTACTGTGCTTCTGTGACTTCCTTGAAATATTGAGACTGCAAAACAATGAGAAATATAGAGATTGAAAATTCTGCATGAAGAATTGTGAAAAAATTTGATGTCCATTGGTAATCACTCTGGAACTTCAACCACAAAATAGCTTATGGGCATGGAGTTCATTTGCTATATTTAAGATGAAATTGGTGATCAGTGAACTTTGATGTCCATTGGTGATCAGTGATCACTTATCACTCTGAAACTTCACAAGCAAAATAGCTTATGCAGATGGAGTTCATTTGATATCATTGAGATGAAATCGAGTGGCTGCTGTGAAACTTTAGTGGTGATTACTTTGAAACTTCACCAGCAAATATCCTGTGGATTTCATTTGATATATTGTTAGGGTAAAATTCAATGACCACTGAAAGTTCAGTGATCCTAAACAAACTTTGACATCCAGTGGTGATCACTCTGAAACTTCATCAGCAAATTGCTTTGAGTTGAATTCTGATGTTAAGATTTGAATGGCTTATGTGTTCTCTTGACAGTCAGGATAATGTATGATAAAGACTCAGGTAGATCCAGAGGCTTCGGATTTGTGAACTTCACAAATGAAAATGATGCACAATGTGCAAAAGATGCAATGGACGGAAAGGCAAGTCATTAATTAGTAAGAAGTTGTGTGATACGGTTAATCTGTCGATCATAAATTACTCAAAGTGAAAGTCATCATGTCACTTGCAGGCATTATTAGGGCGACCGTTGAGGATAAGCTTTGCCCTTGACAAGGTCCGTGGAGGACCTGTTGTCGTTCCTCGACTTTCAAACATTGATAACGTTGTGGACCGAAGGTCTTGAAGCTTTTGGTATTTCATCTGCCTGTAGCATGTATATGTCATCTTGAACTGTTCAATTTCTATTTCAAAATTTGATTTTGAACCTTGACTTGGTCTTGCAGGTGTGGAAACTGGAAAGCAGTAGTGTGAAGAACCTCAAGGTAGTATTGTTTAATAATGGCAGAGAAATGTAATATCAAATCTCTTGTTTGTACGCTCCTATATCCAATTATTTGGAAGAAATGAGGGATCCAAATGTTTGTATCACTGCTCATGATTTTTCATTCTTTATAAGTCATGATAGATATTTCCCTTTTTCTTTTCTTTTTTTTTCCTGCTTAGAAATCTTGTTTCCCATCTTAGTAGTTTGTCCAATACATTAGATTTATTTGCCTTATTCTTATTGGAGTTTCTATTCAAGCAAAATTTTAGTTCTCATACGACTAGTGGCATTTTTATTCTTTGGCCTTTGTTAATGATTCCGTCTTCTATATATATATACTAAACATATTAACAAATTCTAGTCTAGTAATATTATATATAATTGACGAGTGTAAATTTAGACCATAAATTTACTTATTTTTTCTTTTTTTAGTTTTTTTAAAGATGAGATAGAATTTCTATTTCTATTTTATAAATAAGTTAGGAAGAAAAACTCTTAAGATTAGAAGTTCAATCATTATATATATTTTTTTATTGAACTTATGAAGAAACTATAGGTTATATGTTATATTGATATAACATATGGTTTTAATATATGATATGTGTATATATTAAATTAGTTATTACATATATATATATATATATATATAATTAATTAATTAATTAATTTAAAAAAATTAGTTTTTTTAATTAAATAATTTGGTCACTAGGGAGGGAGTTATTTGATAACTCCCTACCAATTATTTTCTCATTGATTAACGTGTGGAGAAGTAGGAAGGGCAGATATTTTTTCATCATCTTGCACTCTCATATAACACAAAATAGAAATTATTCGGTGTCTGGAATGCTCTCTCAAATTCGATATATATCTTCATCATCCCTTCCAAATTAATCTTGAAGCCCATAAAACTCTCAAAGATTCTCTCCCACACGAGAATAACGAGGTTTCTGGATGATTGTGTCCGAGCTTGGGTGTTGTGTTTTTGGGTGTTTCGTGAGTTCGAAGGGAGCTCGAAGTGTTTGTGATTTCGAGAGGAACGTGAAGAATGTTCGTCTTCAAGGGTATAAGATCTATTGATCCCTTCTTCCTCTTCAATTCCTGTGTAATTGCATGTTTAATTAAAACAAGTGTTTATGTTTTCGTCCTCTGTTTGTTCGTACGGGTAGTCACCTACCTCTTTCGATTTCATATTCTATTCTCTTGATTTTTTAAAAAAATTTGTGCATAGATTATGTTAGCATTGGATTATTTATTGAGTAATTGAGTATGTTGAAGGAGAAAATTCGGACCAATCACAAATCACCACGTCATTTACTAAGTTAATGACGAAATTCCAAAAATCATCAAGTTTGGGATCAATTAAGAGTTGAAATGTGTCCCAAATGGAAGTTGAAGACAAATGGATTGAGTAAAATTAATTTCGTTATAATTATTCATAATTATCATCTTAGCACATGCTAGTCTACATGTTTGTTGGCTAAACAATGTAGTCACAAAATTACTATTGTTGACTCATTTTCCATCATTTGAAGGTACAAGAGTTAGGGTGGGTTGTCATTTTTCTTCTTCTCTATATGGGTGATTTTTTAAGTGTTTCCATAAAGTACTAGTTCCACAAGTGTTAATGTTACATGCATAATCTTTACCACAATAGTTGCACTTGCACCTAGCTCCATCATTAGGGCTCACATCCATTTTTGTGAAATGATCCCATAAAAAAGTTGGTTTATTAGGTCTCTTTCAATTGGACTTAGGAGGTAGGGTTGGAATATCTTGAGGAATTTGGCTAACATTAGGAAGAGGAGGAGGAAGAAACGATATTTTAATATTACGGATACCACTTGCATTTTCACTGTTGTTATTCATCTATAAATCAATGAAACTAATAAACAACAACAAACTTACACTTACCTATAAAATTAAAAAAAAAAATCAAACAATCCATATGTAAAGAGTAATCACATATAAACAACCCATGTATAAAATTAAAAAGAAAAAAAGAAAAATCAAACAACCCATATATAAAGAGTAATTGCACATAAACAGCCATGAATAAAGATCAACCACATATAAACAACCTATGTATACAATAGAAATTAAAATAGTTAACTCATAATGAAGTGGTGATTCTGCCATGTCTGTCGTGAAAACTATAAGAAAGATCGAGTCTGTGAGAAATTGATGGAATAGAGATCGGGGCTAAAAGAGATCAAAGTCGGAGGAGATCGGAGCATGATAGATTGAGACTGTAAGAAATTGATGGAGTAGAAATTGGAGCCAAAGGAGGAGATCGGAGCGTGAGAGATCGAGACTGTGAGAACTGAAAAATCAATGGAGGAGTAGAGATCGAGATTATGACAGATCGAGAGCGTGAGAAGTCAACCGAGATTGTGGGAGGCATTGTTGAAGTTGGACTTAGGTTAAAGTAAATATACATGCGCACATGTGTGCACACATACATATATATTATTTGGGCGGGGTCAAGTTGACTCGACCCAAAAATGAAAATTTTAAAGATTTTTTAACCCAATCTAATCCAAAATAAAATCTAACCCAATCCGATAGTTCGGGTTGTTCAGGTTACTGAGTTTTTTGAACACCCTTAAGAATCTCATTCAAATTAAATAATTAATTATTTGAATCATATTCAAATAAATTAATTCTCCCATTATCTATTTAATTTGAATCTTATTCAAACTAAATAATTTATTTATTTATATGGATCTCATCCAAATAAATAAATAATTATTTGAATCATATTCAAATAAATTAATTCTCCGTATACAGTATAAGTTGAATTTGATTCAAATAAACTTTATAATAGATCATGTGATTAATTGTATCCAATACAATTAATATTCTCCCTCATAAATTTGAACATTTCAAATTTTCTTCCAACATATTTGATCCTTGTTGGTATGTGGTGAGCTAGCAAGGGGATCTTATAGACCTATAAATTATAAGCTCCAATGGTCCAAGATTATTTAATTAAACTCTTTAGTTAAATTGACCTTCATTCATTAACTATGTGGCGGAGTTGAATGGGTCTACCTTCGATAAGGGCAGCTAGGTTAGCATAATCCTGCATTCTTTGTCGGAGAGCTTCTTGCACTTTATTAGCAATGTGATTCTTAACAAAGTGAAATATAACCTTACAACTCTCCTCAACGAGTTGCAGACATACCAATCTTTACTGAAAAGTAAGGAGAGGCAGAAGGATAAGGCAAATATTACTTCATCCTCCAGGAAATTCCATAGAGGTTCGACCTAGGAACAAAGTCTGCACCTTCTGCTTCTAA
Organism: Benincasa hispida; assembly: GCF_027475165.1. NCBI lineage: Eukaryota > Viridiplantae > Streptophyta > Magnoliopsida > Cucurbitales > Cucurbitaceae > Benincasa > Benincasa hispida. The sequence continues at coordinate 33,627,620 of NC_143487.1, read as the reverse complement.
CTCTTCAAAGAGGAAGAAGAAGAAGAGTGGTAAGGGAAAAGGGAAGGCACTTGTTAACCCACCGTCCGTCACTCCAAGTAGGCATCCACAGGTTGCTAAGGGAAAGTGTTTTCACTGCAACCAAGATGGACACTGGAAGAGGAACTATCCTCAGTATCTAAAAGAGAAGAAAGCAGCCAAGGCTAAGGCCAAGGCACATAAAGGTAAATGTGATTTACTTGTGCTTGAAACTTGTTTAGTGGAGAATGATGATTCTGCCTGGATATTTGATTCAGGCACCACTAACCATGTTTGTTCTTCTTTTCAGGGGATTAGAACTTGGCGACAGCTAAAGGTTGGTGAGATGACAATGTAAGTAGGCACCGGGCACGTTGTCTCAGCTGTTGTAGTGGGAGGACTCCAGTTAGCTTTATAGAATAGGTTTCTTGTTTTACATAATGTATATATTGTTCCTGAACTAAAGAGGAACCTCATTTCTATAAAGTGTTTATTGCAATGTAAATATACTATCTCTTTTAATGTGGATAAAGCATTTATTCATCAAGATGGTGTTGTTATTTGCACAACAAATCTGGAATCGAATTTATATGTGCTAAGGCCGTTAGCCATTAATTCCCTCCATAATACTGAATTGTTCAGAACTGCCATAACTCAATCAAAACATCAACGAATTTCTCCAAAAGAAAATGCCCAACTTTTGCATCTTCGTTTAGGGTATATCAATCTCAATAGAATTGAGAGATTGGTGAAAAATGGACTTCTAAGTGAGTTAGAAGAAAATTCTTTGCCAGTGTGCGAATCTTGCCTTGAGGGTAAGATGACTAAACGACCTTTTACTGGAAAAGGTTATAGAGCCAAAGAGCCTCTTGAGTTAGTACATTTTGACATTTGTGGTCCTATGAATATACGAGCCCGAGGTGGCTATGAGTATTTTATCAGTTTTATTGATGATTACTCCAGGTACGGGTATGCTTATCTTATGCAATAGACGTCTGAATCCTTTGAAAAGTTCAAAGAGTTCAAGGCTGAAGTTGAAAACGAATTAGAAAGGAAGATTAAAACACTTCGAACGGATCGAGGTGGAGAGTTTTTGGACTCGGCATTCCAGGACTATTTGATAGAACATGGAATCGTTTCCCAACTCTCAGTGTTGGGTACACCTCAGTAGATTGGTGTAGCGGAAAGGAGAAATAGGACCTTGTTAGACATGGTTCGCTCGATGATGAGTTACGCTTCCTTACTAGACTCGTTTTGGGGTTTGCAGTGGAGACTGCAGGATATATACTCAACTGTGTTCCCTCCAAGAGTGTTGCCAGAACACCTCTGGAGTTTTGGAACGGGCGTAAAGCTAGTTTACGTCACTTCCACATTTGGGGTTGCCCTGCACATGTGCTTGAGGCTAATCCCAAGAAGTTGGAACCACGGTCGAGGTTATGCCTCTTTGTAGGCTACCCCAAAGGTACATAAGGGTTTTTTTTTTATGATCCGACGGAAAATAGGGTGTTTATTTCAAAAAACGCTACTTTCCTAGAGGAGGATCATATAAAGGAGCATAGTCCACGAAGCAAAGTTGTGTTGCATGAGCTTTCCAATGAAACTATTAAAACTTCAACAATAGTTGTTGAAGAGCCTACTACATCAACAAGAGTTGTTGATGGGAGTTCATCCAGTAGGTCGGTTCCACCTCAAGAGTTGAGGGAACCTCGACCTTGTGGGAGGGTTTCAAACCCACCTATTCGCTATCTGGGTTTCAGGAAAATCCTTGCTATGTTAGCAGATGGCGACGTTGAGGATCCGTTGTCTTATAAGAAGGCAATGGAGGATGTTGACCAGAATGACGACGTTGATGAATCTTGTGTTTACAAGCAGATCATCAATGCTTCAGTAGTCCTCTTAATGTTGTGCGTAGACAATATCCTACTCATGGGGAATGATGCAGGTCTACCGACTGCAATTAAGAACTGGCTAACAACCCAATTCCAAATGATAGATTTAGGAGAGGCTCAGTTTGGTATACAGATCTTTCGGGATTGTAAGAACAAAGTGCTAGCATTGTCTCAAGCATCGTACATTGATAAGATGTTGCTCAAGTACTCGATGCAGGACTCCAGGAGAGGCTTACTGCCAGGAGTCACTTTGTCTAAGAAAATGTGTCCTAAGACGCCTCAAAGAGTTGAGGAGATGAGACGGATCAGTCTAACCCAGGCCATTTTAATGTTGCTGACTCGTTTATAAAGGCTCTCACGGCTACAGTGTTTGAGGGTCACTTACGGTGCATGGGTCTATAGGATCGCCCGCGGTTGGACTAGGGCAAGTGGGAGATTTTCTTATACTGGGCTTTTATGCCCTAGTTTATTGTTTTGTACTAGTTTATTGTACACCCCACTTCGCTTTAGGACAAGTGGGAGATTGTTGGGGTTGATGCCCTAAAGTCTCGTGTCATGTAGTTTGTAAACAGTTTGTATGAACGCTTGTGTTGTTAATATATGATATTTACTTCACATCTTGTATTTTGCTCAGTTACTTGTTTTATTTGCTTTACCACAAACCGATAAACATAAAATTCCTGGTTATCTGTATGTGACTCAAGCATGTATGTGGTGACATACAAGTGGATCATGTCTTGAGTGATAACCAAAATGGTCTATAGTATATGGATATAGTAGGAAAACCTTATCCTGGTAACGCTATGAATGCGGCCCGCTTTGTGGAACGGTCACAAGTGTTGTGACTTGTCACAGATGGTCTGATCCTGATCATTCGTGTTGGGCACATGCGAGCGGAGGCGTCCTATACAAAGAGTTTGTATAAGACCTGACCACGAAGTGTTAACGTTTCGTTATATAACACTGTTAATGACAGAGACTTCACTTCACTAGGATGACTATAGGTAACATGACCTCAATCTTGAGTGAGTTGGGAACTCCTGCCATTGAGGGCGGTCCTTTGATTTGTATGAGCGCGAGTGGCCAAGTCGTCGATTCAAACCTACCATTTTGGGGATTCGTCTGATTTGGGAGCTGGGAACTCAACTACACAAGATGGAATTCACTCCTTCCCCGAGGCAGGAGTAAGTAGATAGATAGCTCCCTTAAGGGCTGATTCCGGGACTTGAACGATATGGCGCCACACACCTTCTCTTAGACTGAGAGGTGTTCACATATAATTGGATTATGTTGTATTGTTCATTAGAGGAATCAGTGGTACTTAAGGAGTGAGATGTAACTACAGGGGCATAACGGTAATTTGGCCCAGCTATACTTACGAGCATCTGTGAAGGGTCATCGTACTCATGATTGGTTATATCCGATGGACACAAAAATATATCTGTGGTAAGAAGAGTTCAACTGTTGGTCTTTAGTGGAATGTCTCACAGTTAACGGATGATGGATCTCGTGGCTAAAGAGTTTAGTCAGCTATTCACATACCGTTGGAGCTTCGAACCACAGGTCCATTAGGTCCCCTGGGTAGCTTGAATAAATTTGAGAATCAATGTTTGAGTTAATTTGAAATGTTCAAATTGACAAGAGGAATTTCGATTATATATGATATAATTGGACTGGTTAATTATATATGATATAATTAGCTAAATGTATGAGATACATTATTTTGGAGGAAATTAGATATAAATATGATTTATATCAATTAGAGGAGAAAATACTATAGTAGATATATGATATCAAACTATAGGATAAAAATATAATATGATTATATTTATTAATTTATTAATTGGTTAATTATATGATAATTAAGCCAATTTTCACGTTTGGATGTGGGTTAGTGGGAATGAGTTGGTTATTGTAATCGATGAAATAAAAATGAAAAGAGTTTTCATTTTTGCGTGGTCCGTCAATCGTCCAAAAGATTTCGAGAGCGCGCATTGGTGAACATTCTAAGCGATCGCTTAAGAAAATCGAGAGACTATATAATAGCTCTTCTTCGCCTAAACGATCGTCCACCTCGTGCTAAATGATCGCACACTGTCGCCTACACGATTGGATAGCTTCTCTAAAAGACCATATAGTGTGCCATTTTTACTAAATGATCGTGTACCTTTTCCTAAACAATCATTCAGTAAATCCTACACGATCGTGTAGCTCTTCCTAAACGATAAGCATTTTTGCTATGTGATAGCAGCATTTTCCCTCCCACTTGCTTATCGTCTACACGGTTCGTGTTTCCTCCTTCCTCTACCAAATTCACCAAAGACCACCCTTTGGGTTTTCACTCCGAGAATACCCTGGGCTCTTTAGTGGTGGTGTCATCCTCGTTACGGTCGTGAGTTCGCCGTTGTTCGTGTTGTTGTTGTCGACACTGCTGCTGGGCATTGGTAGATCGCTTGGAGGGTTCCGCTGCGTTGGAGTTCCGAAGTGTGAAGAACGTCTTCAACTGGTATGGAACTCTTTCCCTTGTTATTTTCTTGTTCATAGCACGCCGTTAATTAAGTTTTGATTGCATAACTTTATGTTTGAATGTATTATATGTATTTCGATCACAGTGAGATCGGAGCGATCCGAACACGCTTATGGAACTCTTAGATATGAGGTCCTTCACTATAGACCTTTAGGTTATTTCTCGAACATTTTCTACCTGTATGTCAACTACATACTGTTTAAAACTACATATAATAACCTTGAATTTTTCTAGTTAATAGATAAATTAATATTTCATAATGACTGGTTAAATTGACAAACTAATTAATTATGAGGCTCTAGGGCACAAATCCCAACAGTTACAAAACATAGTAGTTGAGTGGAACCTCAGCTCATACTACATTCAAGAGGGATTTCTTTATATTCTCTACATCTAGTGATTTCAATAGTGTTAGGATGGCAATGAAGGATCAAAAAAAGCAGTTGGCATCAGAGACATGTACTTGGAGAACAAGAAGGGTTCTAAGCTGATTTGGAAGAATGTGAAACATATTCTTGGTATTCACATAAATTTAATTTTCGCAGGTAAGCTCGATGATGAAGACTTTTGCAATACCTTATATGGTGGGAAATGGAAGCTTACTAAAGACTCTATAGTGGTAACTAAATGAGAGAAATATTCATCGTTGTATTATATGCAGGCTACGATCGTTGATTGTGATGTAAAAATAGTGGATGATGAAGAGAGTATTGAGCTTTGGCATAAGAGACTTATTCACATTAGTAAGATAGGTTTGAAGATACAAGCCAAGAAAAATCATCTTCCTGATATAAAAAATGCATCCCTGAACATTGTCCTCATTGGTTGACAGGAAAGCAAAGAAGTTACTTTTAAGTCGTCTCAACATTTGAAGAAACCAAATATCTTAAACTTGGTACATTTTGATGTGTGTGGTCATATTAAAACAAAAACACTTAGAGGTGCGTCATATTCTATGATGTGTATAGATGATCATTCAAGAAAAATGTAGGTTTATACCACTAAAGATAAGGTGTTACAAGTATTTAAACAATTTCATGCATTTATTGAGAGAGAGATTGGTAAAAGGTTGAAGTGTATTTGGATCGATAATGAAGATGAATATGTGGACCTTTTGATGAGTATTGCATAGATTGTGGCATTCGACATCAAAAGAATTGTGGAATTGGTGTGAAGAGTTGATGTGTTGTCCTTTTAGAAGGATATTGTCCTTTTAGAAACTATTTAGGAAAATATTGTTGTTTTCAAACTATTTGTAAAAATATTGTTGTTTTTTTTTAAAAAATAAGTCGAAGGTTGAAAATTCGACCTAGATAGGTCGAATTTTGAACCCTCGACCTTCCTTTCATTTGTACGTCGAACTTTGAACCCCTCGACCTTGCCCTTCCTAACATTATTATTGAGTCTGTTTAATTATCATTCCGGAGACCTTCCTCTATCAAAAAATCGTATTTCTAAATTTTCATAAGGTCTCCCTGGAATTCCTTCCAAAGCTTGTTGAATAATTTTTACGGATTTTGTCATCTCAGCAAGTTTGACTAAATAATGAGCTAATGAATCTCCTTTTTTTTGCCACTGTACTTCCCAATCAAATTCGAGAGCGAGATTATGAGAGAGAGCGAGATTTTGAAAGAGCGAGAGTTTGAGAGAGCGAGATTTTGAGCGAAAGTGAGAGCGAGAGCGAGAATACCGTACAAATTTTCCTTTTTTTTTCTTTTTTAATTATTACACATTCCACCTCCTTCTTTCTTTCTTTCTTTCTTTTTTTTTTTTTTAATTTTCCATTTTATAAAAATAATTTCTAAAAATAATTTATTATTTTATTTAAACTCTAAAAATAATAAATTAAAAAAAATAATAACTCATAAAAATAAAAAAAATGTAAATTAAATATCTCATTTATATAAAAATAATTACAAAAATCAATGTGTCCCACAAGGCGGACGTCGTCGATTTCAAGCTGGTTGTCGTCGTCGACTTCGAACTTGAGGTTGCTCGGGTTTTTCTTGATGTTGCTCTGGTACCTCTGCAGGCGCTTCATAATATAAATATTCATTATGCTCTCCACGACCCTGACCATGTCCATGCATGTATGAAGACGAAGGACCAGCCTCTGAGTCATAATGTCTTAAACCAAATGCTGACATCATCATCATCGGACTAACATAATGAGTTTGACTCTGTGTCTGCATCATAGGGGGTAACTCTTCCACATTATGTGCAACCTCATCAAACTCATCCTTTTCCCGAACAGGTTCTCTACGTCTAGGAGCTGGTGGAGGAACAATAGGTATATCGTACATATAATGAATTTTCTCCATATAGCTTTGGTTGTCACTACATATAGCAAGAACCTGGTTCGGATCATTCGCAACCTCACGGAGTCTACTGTCGTTCGATCTCTGTGAATTATAAAATAATTAGACAATATTTAAAATAAATTTAAATTAAAAATAATTAGATAATATTCATTCATTTACCAGATGACCCATAGCTGCTCCCGAACGGGTGATATAACGTCGTGTGATATTATTATACCAATGAATATATTCTGGAGTGACATATGTGTCAAACTATTCAAGAGAAACCCCCACTGCAATAAACCTTACACGATAGTGCCATCGCATGACCAAATGTGCAACTTTTTCAGATCAATCTCCAGTCCTTAGGTCAATATCATGCAGTACGGGTTCAGTATTACAAGGCGATGGGACATCCTACTGAAAACTGAATTGTCTTATCACCCTGTGAGGAAGATGTCATTCATCAATGTGAAAACATATGAGAGGACTCATCGTCTGCCATATGTTTTGACCATTCGTATAAAAATTAGGCAAAGTATGTACAATAATTTTGTTCGGCTCCCAAATAACCTGAAATATAAAATATTATATTAGAGAATATTAAAGACAAATATAATAAAAATGTGAATAAAATAATCAATTAGGTTTAGTGTAATGTACCTGTTCAGATTGAAGCAGATCAAACATGTATCTATACTGGTTGACTACATGTGTGGTTGTCCTAGTCACACAAAATTCGTCTCTCCACCTAAATTTTTAAATTGATAATTTAGAATTTAAATTAACTAGATTAGTGATATAAAAATTAAATTGAATTAAAACAACATACCGAGAGCCGTAGGCTCGTCCAACTAACTGAGCGTCATTAACATGATGTAGCTGTGGAGCCATTGTTGGAAATCGCTCCCAAGCCCATAGTTGCAAAAGTATGAGAGGCCCAACTATCTCTTGAACCTCAGGTCTTGTTGCTTTGTATAGTTGTCTATACAACCATGCCAAGCATGCTCCACCCCACGAATACCGCCCCGCATCATGGAGGTTAGCTAATAGTGGCAGGAACATCAAGTGAACAAAATGACTTGATTTATTTGAAAACAGACTTCCACCCATCATTTGTAGTATATATGCTCGTGCATATCTTATGACGGTTTCCTCGTCTGCATCATCTGTGAGCTTACGAAATTGCGTTCCTAACCATATTAAACTTAACCTCGATCCTTTAATCTTGTCGGCAAGTGGGGTCACACCGAGGTACAGTTGACAAACTTCTAACCAGTCATTACATCACTCTGGTGACCGGCTCACCATCAATAGGTAACCCTAACAACACTTCTATGTCTAGTAGAGTGATAGTGCACTCTCCAATAGACATATGGAATGTATGCATCTCGGGCCTCCATCTCTCGACTAAGACTGTGATCAGATGCCAGTTCAACTGAATAAATCCTAATCTGGCAACCCCATAGAATCCAGATGTGCGCAGTAGCGATAGTATTCGAGAGTGGAGCGAGATAGTGCGCTGGAGAACTACCTCTCGACGTCTGCAAGATATTTCTCCAGTAGTACGATCTCGCCATACAACATATGATCGATGAATGGACTGGTCGTACAAAACATCAGGATCAACAGGTTCTAGGTTTAAAGCCATGATCTGAAAAAATATATATATATATATATATATTAAAATTGACTATAATTGAATAGTAGAGAAAAGTGTGAGGGTAAAGAATAATGTAAAACTTTATTGATTACAATGCATCCCTTATTTCTTTTCTTCTTTTCTTGAAATAGTTCACGCATTTGAAGAATGTTATCTAAGCAAGAGAATTTATAGGCAACATTCGAGCTCGTTTGAGGACTCCATTTATGCACTCTGATAGATTTGTCTTCATCGACCCATATCTGGATCCTCCATCATGTGCTTGAGTCCATTGCTCTAAACTAATGTTGTAAAAAAAACTCAGACAGCTCCGATTTATTCCTTTGATATCTTCAATTGCTTTGTTGAACTTTCGAATTTGAAACTGACACCCGACACGATAAACATAATTTTTCAATGAATTAAATTTATACTTTTTATTGAAGCTGCTGACGATATGTCGTAAGCAAAAATGATGGTGACATTTCGGTCCCGTCCAACCATTTGCTGGGTTGTTCACTATTGCAATTATCCCATGAGTCTGCGAACTCTTCATCCGCAACGGCAAACGCAAGTGGAAGTAGATGACCGTTAAGTCAATTGATGTAGTAATCAACAGTTTTCCTCTATATTTGTCGTACAAGTGTATACTATCTATTTGAATGATCGGCCGACATTTTTTAAAAGCTTCTATACAAGGACCAAATGCCCAAAATACAGAAGTTAGGATAACATGGCCTTCAGTAAGCGTTTATTTAACTCTCCACTCTACTTGTGTTCCAGGATTGGTCTACTTAACCATATATAACCACTTGGGCAACAATTTGTAAGACTCAACCAAATCACTGAACACTTTAGCCAACGCTTTTTTTTTCCCTCCCATACCCTATGGTAAGAAACATGATATCCAAACTTTGATTTGATGTCAGACTGCAGTTGTGCCATACTGATAGATGGTTTTTCTCTTATGGTGTCACAAAACTCCAGTGCAATCATTGATGAATCCAATTGCTCGTGACTTTGACTTAGTTCTAAATAAAAACATGTATGCTGCTCATCATACTTAGTGATCTCGAACAAGCCATGTGATTTTTTCTTTATTGCACGAAGTCTCCACTTGCAACCTTCCTCCCACTTCTTATACCGAATTGTCCAAATCATCGGTGTAGATTCAACAACATCGTATGGTGCATGACATTTTATTGCAAAACATTTGACCGCGTGTTGTAGCATTTCCTTGTCTTGACAAATCATTCCTTTATATAATTGCATATTGTCAACGTCCACAGGAGCTATAATTGGGTCATGTTCCCGAACGCTATCCAATACATTCATATCCAAATCATTGAATGTATCTGAAAGCATTTCATGTTCACATCGAAATCCAACTCTTCAAATTCGTCATCCGTTTCTATTCTCAAGTCTTTGTACAGGTTGTTAGCCGCCATATCTTCATTATCACATGGCGATACAACTGACTCCGGATCAGGATCGATACATTGAGTTGGATCTTCAAACTGGTTAAATGATGTATCAAGATCTAACTCTATCATATTTACATTTACATACAAATGCACTACATTTGGCACTGGCATTGCCATTGAGAACATCAAGTTCATAGCTTGTGCATTCGAAATAGGGAATGACATATATCTTATTGATCCTGATGGTTCTAGATTGGGATGTCTATATATTATTTCTATCTGATTTGCTCCCATATCTACACTAAGTAACATCCCAATCATTTGAATGAATTGTTTAAATACAATTCCACTCTTCACATTTATGGTAAAACTCCCACTTGGTGGTTGGTCATACTCAACTCCATCAATACCATCAATCATATTACCATTTGTAAACAACAAAAATCCCAAGCATTTGTCTGCCATTTTCTATAAAAAAAAAAAAAAGAAAGAAAGAAAGACGAACATCAATTTTTTGTATTATACTTTTTATAAGAAGTATATTAAAAAATATTAAATTTTTTAGTTTATAAACATAAACTTTTTAAGTTTTATGAACATCAACTTTTTAAACATAACAATAAATTAAACTTTTTATAACTATTTTTAAACATAGCAATAAATTAAACTTTTTATAACTATTTTTAAAAATAACAAAAAAATTAAACTTTTGAAATTAAAATGAGGTAAACTTTTTAAAATTATTTTTTCAAATTTAATACAAAATAAAAAATTAAATTAAATTAAACTTTTTCAAACTATTTTAAACTATATTTTCAAAGTTAATACTAGAAAATATCAACTTATCACAATAAACATAATAACAATAATTTTCATGTGAATAAACTAAAATTTTCAAACTATATTAAACTTTTGAAACTATACTAAACTTGTTAACTATCACAATAATTTAGTAGAGTAACGATCCAGTATAGTTGTGTAAGAATAATTTGTATTAAACGAAATACAAGAAGAGAAATGGAAATGGGAGGAGAGGAAGACGATTTCGAAAGCTTATTTTCGAAGACATTGGGGGGGCAGTGAGCTATGAAGGGGTAGTGAGCAAATCAAGGGGAGAAGAGTGAGCAAAATCAAGGGTAGTGAGTCTTAAAAAATTATCGAGGGAGTGATTGAGGAAAAATGAAGATGATGCTGGTTTAAAAGGATGTAGGTCGAGTGTTGAACACTCGACCCACGGGTTTAGGGTGGTTGAAAAAGCATTAAGGCTATGGCAGAGGGGCATGAATGCGTCAATGAATTCATGGAATTAGAGCAGGGGAATCGGATAACGTTAGTGCATGTAGGGAATCTGCAGGGGAATCAGAGCAGGGGCAGCATGGTGATATATATGCACTTTTTCAGACTTATGGAAAGTAAATAAAGTGAAGACGATTTCCATGTGGCAGACCACGTCAGCTGACTGGTTGACAGTTTAATCCATGTGGCAGACTCAATCTCGCTCTTGCTCTCTCAATCTCACTCTCTCCTACAATCTCGCTTTCAATCTCGCCCTCTCAATCTCGCTCTCTCCTACAATCTCGCTTTCCATCTCGCTCTCTCTTATAATCTCGCTTTCAGTCTCGCTCTCTCCTACAATCTATTTCACCCACTTATCTTCCTTGTCGAGGGTTGAAGTTTCGACTTATGTATGCCAGAACTTCAACCTTCGAAAACCTAATATACAAAATTAGCGAGATTTCCTTTTCCTTGTCGAGGGTTGAAGTTTCGACTTATGTATGTCGAAACTTCAACCATCGACAACCCTAATTTATGTATTGTTTCCAAATTTTTCTTTGTTTGTCGAGTTCTCAACGTTCGACCTCTACATTAGTCGAATCCTCAACCCTCGACTTCTAGCCTTGAAATCCCAAAACAACAATATTTCTCTAATAAGTTTCAAAACAACAATATTTCTCTAATAAGTTTTGAAAACAACAATATTAATATTAAAGGTCCTCCCAAATAAACACCCATCTAAAATCTGGAACTTTAATATTAATATTGTTGTTTTCAAAACTTATTAGAGAAATATTTTTGTTTTGGGAGTTCGAGGCTAGAGGTCGAACGTTGAGAACTCGACTAATATGGAGGTCAAACGTTGAGAACTTGACGAACAAAGAAAAACTTGGAAACAATACATAGGCTGAAACTTCAACCCTCGACAAGGAAAATCTCGCGAATCTCGCTTAGGTTGTCGAAGGTTGAAGTTTCGACACACATCTACCCTCAAGATTGCAGGTTTATTACTTTTCTTTTTCCCTCATAGAGGAAATAAAGTAATGAGATGGTATACTATATGTATCTGTGTACTTGAGCTGTTTCTAACAACCTATTCATTTTTTATCATTTCGAATTAGACAGAGGCTTGTGGGATTGACGTGAGGGGGTGGGGATGGATATATTTCTGGGAGCGATCTCCAGGCGAATATGAAGCGCATGGATATAAGTTATGCCTTGGAATGAAAGACAATTCCGAATTAGCTTTGTCTACGAACAAAATTTTGTATATTAGGTTGTCGAAGGTTACACACATGTCGAAACTTCAAAGCGATTAAGGAGATAAGTGGGCTGAAGCAGATTAAGGAGAGAGTGAGATTCAAAGCGAGATAGTAGAAGAGAGCGAGATGTTGAACGAGATTTTAAGAGAGAGCGAGATTCAAATCGAGAATGTTGGAGAGAGCGACATTTAGTTTAAATTGACTAATCTGACTAACATTGAACTTGGTAAAATGAAATGGTTGAATAATTGAAAAATGAGATTATTCAGGAATACACATTGAATGCTAAGATTACGCATTGAATTTCTAGTAGTAGATCCATAATAAAAAAAGTGTTTGTGATTGTTCCAGAAGAAATGAAAGCACAATCATTAATGGAAAAATAACAACAATAACAGAGAGAGCGAGATCTTAGGAAAGAGCGAGACTAAGAGAGCGAGATCTTAGGAGAGAGCGAGAGTCTTCACTTTATTTGAACTTTCCATAGAAATATATATAAAAAAAGAGAAAAAAAAGCTAATAATCATACTATAATTGAATAATCATTAGACTATAATTGAATATATTAGATTATTATACTATAATTGAATAATCATTAGACAATAAATTGAATATATTAGATTATTATACTATAATCGAATAATCATTAGATAACAAATTGAATATATTAGATTATTATACTATAATTGAATAATCATTAGACAATAAATTGAATATATTAGATTATTATACTATAAATTGAATATATTAGATTATTATAATGTAAAACTTTATTGATTACAAAAAAAAAATAATTGAATATACAGTAGATTATTATAAAAAAATTGAATATACAATAAATTATAATAAAAAAAATTGAATATACAATAAAATGAATATATAATAAAAAAAATTATTTATTATTCAATCCCTAACTATCTGGAGCCCCTCTTAGTAATGAAGGACACTTCCTTCGATTATGTCTGGTTACAAAATCCACATCGCTGTCGAGTGGCTGGTTCTGTCCAATCCATCTCATTGTGATAACGTGAACTTTTCGGTCTACCAGGTCTTCTCAACAATGATGGATCAGAATGTAAGATGGGCATATTAAGGTGCGTGATCCAGTAATCTTCATGCGGTATAGGTTGAAATTGAGGAGAGTAACATTCAGCATACATTGACAATTTGTAGTAGTCCTCAATAAAATCTTCGTAGTTCATGTTAAAATGTGAGCAAACGGCCATAAAATGCGAGCATGGAATGCCGAATGCTTGCCACTTGTTACATGAATAGTACCGCTTGGTATGATGGCTTGTTCGAGATCACTAAGTATGAAACACCTGAGAGAAATTGTAACACACGAAGAGGTGTGTTTAATTTCAAATCGACATGCTGGTATAATTGCAGCAGCGAACAACCCAACAAATGGTTGGACGGGACCGAAATGTCACCATCGTTTCTGCTTACGACATATCGTCAGCAACTTCAATAAAAAATATAAATTTAGTTCATTGAAAAATTATGTTTATCGTGTCGGGTGTCAGTTTCAAATTCAAAAGTTCAACAAAGCAATTAAAGATATCAAAGGAATAAATCGGAGCTGTCTAAGTTTTTTTTGACAACATTAATTTAGAGCAATGGACTCAAGCACATGATGAAGGATTCAGATATTATGACTCAGAGGTTGGTCCTTCGTCTTCATACGTGCATGGACATGGTCGGGGTCGTGGAGAGCATAATGAATATTTATATTATGAAGCGCTTGCAGAGGTACAAGAGCAACATTAAGAAGAACCCGAGCAACCTCAAGTTCGAAGTTGACGACGACAACCAGCTTGAAATCGACAACGTCCGCCTTGTGGGACACATTGATTTTTGTAATTATTTTTATATAAATGAGATATTTAATTTACATTATGAGATATTTTAATTTACATTTTTTTTTATTTTTATGAGTTATTATTTTTTTAATTTATTCTTTTTAGAGTTTAAATAAAATAAGAAAATATTTTTAGAAATTATTTTTATAAAATGGAAACTTAAAAAAAAAAAGAAAAAAAAAAGAAAGGATTAGAAAGAAGGAGGTGGAATGTGTAATAATTAAAAAGGAAATAAAAGGGAAATTTGTACGGTATTCTCGCTCTCTATCAAAATCTCGCTCTCGCTCTCGCTCTCTCAAACTCTCGCTCTCTCAAAATCTCGCTCTCGAATTTGATTGGGAAGTTTAGTGCAAAAAAGAAGGATATTCATTAGCTCGTTATTTAGTCAGAGTTGCTGAGATGACAGAATCCGTAAAAATTATTCAACAAGCTATGGAAGGAATTCCAGGGAGACCTTATGAAAATTTAGAAATACTATATTTTGATAGAGGAAGGTCTCCGGAATGATAATTAAACAAACTCAATAATAATGTTAAGAAGGATAAGGTCGAGGATTCAAAGTTCAACGTACAAATGAAAGGAAGGTCGAGGGTTCAAAATTCGACCTATCTAGATCGAATTTTCAACCCTCGACTTATTTAAAAGAAAAACAACAATATTTTTACAAATAATTTGAAAACAACAATATTTTCTTAAATAGTTTCTAAAAGGACAATATCCTTTTAATTTTTCCATTAGGGAACTCATTTTTTCAAAAGAGTTTTTTAAGTGGCAGCCGACGCGCGCTGCAGTGACCGCCGCTCCCTCCCTATCACACCCTCGAACAATCAGAGTTACTTGTCTTTGAATATTTTTCCTCAGAGACACTGTGATTTGCCCTAACCCCTGCCGTTGGTGAGATCGCGCTGCCACCGCTCATTTTTTTAGGTTCTCAAGGTTTTGATTTTTATTTTGATTTTGCCGTTGCTGGAATCAGCCTTCCGGGGTTTTAAACAGGGGTTGTTCCTTGATTTATATGCTACCATTTTTTGTGATGAGTGTTTTATCGTCTCTTAATTAGGATCATACATAATGTTAAATCTGTTCCATGATCTATGGGTTTCCTGTGAACCATTTGCAGAATGTTTTGATAAACAGTTATGTGCTACAACATAAGAATTCTCCTTTTCGTTCTAGCATGAATATTGGAAGAACAAAGACTTCTGCATTTCTACTCGGTTTCCATAAATTTTTGCGGCAATATTCTTCGATCCACTCAATATCTCCATCACAAGCCCTTCAAGAGAGCATTAAAGCTGCAGTTGAATCAAAGTCGTATAAGAAACTTCCAGATTTGTTTCCTTCTTTGCGAGAAGCTTGCCATAACCCCAATCTTTTCTTGTTTCTCTCTACTTTTCCTGTTAACGTAAGAACACAAATTGTGGATGAGATATTGCAATCTTTAATATCTATTAGACCTCGCTCAAGATCCCAATTTGTCCATGTTTCTCTGCTTTTCTACACTCTTCAAATCTCTTCACCCTTTCCCCTCTCTCTTCCAGTCCTCCAGAGGATTCTCCACTCTGGTTATGTCCCTGCCCCGCAGACCCATCTTCTCCTCTCTTCTGCCTGGCTAAAACAACGTAGCCAGTCTAAATCTGTTGCTAATATCTTGATGGATATGCGGTCAATTGGGTACAAGCCTGACAGTAACATATGTAATTATATTATATCCTCTCTTTGTGCCACTGATGAATTAGCAGAGGCTTTTCAAGTATTGAAAGGAATGGGAGGGGCAGGGTGTTTTCCTGACTTGGAGAGTTATGGCACCTTAATTAGTGCAGTAACAGCTGTTAGACAGACAGACAAGGCAGTGGAATTGCTGAAAGAAATGGTTTTAAAAGTTAAATTGACACCAAGACAAGGAACGATTATCAATGTTGTGGCTGCTTTACGAGCAAACCGAGAGGTAAGGAGAGCAGTTGAGATCATTGAGCTGTTGGAGAAGGAGAGTCACAATGTTGGATTTGAGAGCTACGAGCTTCTTGTTGAAGGTTGTTTGGAGTGTCGCGAGTATATTTTGGCAGGAAAGGTGACCATGGGGATGACAGAGAGAGGGTTTATACCATATATCAAGGTCAGGCAAAAGGTTGTTGAGGGGCTGGCTGGCATTGGAGAAGCAGAATTTGCTTCTGCTGTAAGACGCAAATTTGTAGGGTTGAAGTCTTAGGTACTATAAATTCGTTTATATCTTTATTCTCAAATATATATATTGTTATGCTTGAATCCTTCCTTTTCTTTCAACTTTTGTTGCTCGTACATAATAACCTTTTACTAATTCTCATTGCATCACTGGATAATATAATTTAGTGGACTTTAAAATGTGTTATAATTTATAATTGGTAAATTTAATTTCTTCACTTCTGAAGGTAGACAAGATCAATTAACACCAGGAAATATGTTCAGTCTTTGATGGGGTAGCTAGCCATCATAGCTATGCCACAAGTACCTCGCTTGTCAGTTGAATCACGTTTCATTCTTATGTAACCAGATTCACCCCAGTCAGTGCCCCATGAATTCTTGACAAGCCAATAAGATTTGTTGCTAGCTTGCCCATACCCAACTATTGCCACTCCATGATTGAGTTGTTTTCCACAATTGCCTGAGAAGACTCCACCAGAATAGAACTGAAAATCATATCCCCCTGCATCAATTGCTACAGAGACTGGCTGGTTAGCAACGGCTGCTTTTAAGCTTTTCTCATCATTGGCAGGCACTTTTTCATATCCACTTATTTCCACGGTGTGGTTTCTCACTTTTTGTTTATTGCATGTAGATTCAATTCCCCTGTATGGATATTCTGTTTCTGTAGTGAGTCCAGTTTTCTTGATGAATTGAAATGCTTTGTCCATGAAACCACCATTGCATCCCTGGTTCCCCGAGGCCACATCGCAGTCCACAAGCTCTTGTTCTGATAGAGACATCAATTTTCCTGTTTTTATTTTGTTGATGCCTTCCACTGCTGCTACTGCAGAGAATGCCCAGCAGCTCCCTGTGTCAAAAATTCATAACTGTTGAGTTTGTTCGAATACGAAGGGATGACTTACAATGGATAGAGGAGGGTAGGGTAGTTAGGAAAAAAACTCAAAATCAGACGAAAAGAGAACATTTTCATACTGATTACTGATTAGTTAGATGAACGAGTGTATTATGAGTTCGTACCACATTGGCCTTGATTCTTTATTGGAGTAACTGCACCTTCCTTTCTCCAGTTAACATTAGTAGGCAAATCTACCATATTTCCATATCTAAAGCATGTATCAGGAAGCCAATCAGTTTTGTACCCCAAGTAAGTCTCCTTAAACTCATCATTTGTGAGATCTGCAAAGTTATTTTCAGCTAGAGTATATGAATGATCCAGAGAATTGAAGTTGTCAATGTACTGAACATTCAACTGATAAATTGTGAATCTCCGCTCCCACTCTTCTCTGCTCTTGTATTGTCGACCGTATTTACTCATCCATTTCTGGTACCTGCCTTGTAAGTCACCAGAACTAGATCCTGGGGGGTAGTCCATTGCCATAAATACCATTGTGGGTGTCCAGATAACCCAGAGAATTAGAGACATCAAACCCACATTCCAAATCATTCTATATGCTTCCATGGCTCTTTTTTTTCTTTTTTTTAATTGCGAATCAAAAGTCTGTTTTCGTTCTCCACATTGACGTCTAGTTATATATTGATCCATTCTTAACTGCAAGCGGATGAAGTTTTGATACATGAGAAATTCTTGGATTCATGTATTTCACACCTTGAAGTTTCATTAAGGGCTGGTCTGTTGTTTCATCTTTCCAGCACGGCAAGAAAAGGTGGAAACATACAGTTCTGCTTCAGATAGATGCCCACAAGAAGAAAATAGATCAATTGGTGCTGCACTTGTCGTAGAAAATGGTTTGGGTGTACTAATAATGCAAGTGTTCTTTTAGGTAAAATTATAAAATCTCATTTAAAAAAAGGTGAGAAATGAATAATCATTTTTTTCTCGTAAATAAGTAAACAAAAAATGAGAAATGAGAAATATAAGAAATAAAAAGTGGCAGCCGACGCACGCTGCAGTGACCGCCGCTCCCTCCCTATCACACCCTCACCTCCACGAACAATCAGAGTTACTTGTGCATATCTGAGAGAGCGAGATATTGAGAGAGAGCGAGATCTGATAGAGCGATATATTGAGAGAGAGCGAGATTTTGAGAGAGAGCGAGAGTTTCCAGTTTTTTTCTTTTCAACTTGGGAGTTTCCAGCTTTGATTCTTTCTAACCCATTCATTGGTGCATATCTGGCACGAAGTTTCTTAACTTGGGAGTTTCCAGTTTTTTTCTTTTTTGGTCTGATTTTTTTCATAATTATTTGATGTGTTATAAATAATTTTGTATTGGGAGAGAACGAAAGAGGGAAGAGCGAGAGCGAAATCCTGAGAGCGAGAGCGAGAGCGAGATCCTGAGAGCGAGATTTTGAGCGAGCGAGAGCGACATCCTGAGAGCGAGATTTGAGAGAGCGAGATTTTGAGCGAGATTTGAGAGAGCGAGAGCTTGAGAGAGCGAGATTTGAGAGAGCGAGAGCGAGAGCTTGAGAGAGCGAGAGCGAGATGTTAGCGAGAGTGAGATATCTGTACAAATTTCCCTTTTTTTTCTTTATTTAATTCCCCATTCCCCATTCCACCTTGTTCTTTCTTTCTTCCTTTGTTTCTTACTTCTTCTCTCTCTTTTTTTTTTTTTTTTTTTTTTTTTTTTTTTAAATTTTCCATTTTATAAAACAATTTCTAAAAATATTTTATTATTATTTATAATTAAAAAAAAAAAAAAACTCCATCAAAATCTTGGTACCAAATGTACAAAAGGAATCCAAGATCATTATTGTAAAATCTTTTAAACTACCTCACTACTGTGATTAAAGTTTCTGTTCTTTATATCAATTAGTCTTATTTATAGACTTGCATGTGAAGGTTTTGAGTGTTGATTTGATTTATTATGTCCCCAAATTATTATCTAAAATATGTAAATTTGAATATTGAAGTTTTTTTTTTACCTTAAATGTTATTATTTATGTCAGTGACATTTAAAAGCTTCTATATCAAAATAATTACTATTCATAATATATAAAAAGAATAAATTAAAAAAATAATATCTCATAAAAATAAAAAAATGTAAATTAAATATCGCATGGTGTTGGCTTGCGATGGTTAAGGGTTGCGATGGTGCTATGTTGGAAATTAAGGGAAACTAAGAATTTCCATGCGTTGGGATCATATTAGGTGTTGAGGATCAACTATGCGTTCTAAGTATGCTATGCGTTGATACCTTAGGCTAGTTGTATGCCTTGAGAATCACCCTAGTGAACGCATATTGAAGGGAATGAACGCATAGGAATGCTGAGATCATAAGGAAAATGTCATCCTAACATGTGGCTGATTGAGAATAAACCTCCTGACTTAAGAAATTGAGGTGGAGGCTTGAGGAGACATGCAAATTTAGTCTCATGCGTTGGCATGATAGAAGAGAGACATCCAGCACTTGCATGGTTCAAACTTGCGTTGGTAGACAACTCAAGCAAGAGGTGGAAGGGGCTGTAGGTTGGCAAACCTTAAGAACAACACATGGAGAAGTAGGTGACAAGCTTGGAAGGCTTTTGGACGCCTATAAAAGGAGGGACGCCCCACTCCAACCTCCACACCAAGTCTCTCAAAGAGCATAAAGAGACGAAAAATAAGAAGAGAGAAATTTAAGTGTGGGTCGGAGTTTCTAGCAAGGACGCGGAGGAGCCAAACTGTCTGGACAATAGCGAAAGGCCAACTTCAAACCACTAGTTCTTCCAAACCACTCGTGCGAATCAGGTGATTTTTGGACTAAAAGTTTCTAAATTAAGTCTAGTTTATGTGTATGGGCTGCCTCGGCAAAATGCGTGGTCAAAATTATGGAAAATCGCGAGGTGCTCACCAGGAAAAAGACAGTCGGGCCAGGAAGAGTAAAATTGATCCACAAGCTTTCACCAAGGAATTTAGGGACGAAACTTTAAGCTATTGTAGTTAAGACATTTTCTCACATTTTTTAAGAAGGAATTGTCTTGAGATAAGGCCTGGAAGTGGTAGTAATCTAAGCTTCAAAGCTGAATAGGATCCAACGGTAGAATCAGGGAAATCAGGTGAACTGTGTGAACTCCATAACTTCACTGTGAGTGGTTAATTCTTCCCTTGTTATTTTGAGCATATTGTAAATTAATATGCTGTAGGTTTTGTGTGATGATAGATAAGGCCTGGAAGTGGTAGTAATCTAAGCTTCAAAGCTGAATAGGATCCAACGGTAGAATCAGGGAAATCAGGTGAACTGTGTGAACTCCATAACTTCACTGTGAGTGGTTAATTCTTCCCTTGTTATTTTGAGCATATTGTAAATTAATATGCTGTAGGTTTTGTGTGATGATTGGGATGGTCAGAGGGTCTAAGGACCTAGAACCTAAGCCCAGAGTAAATCCTTACAGGATGGTCAGGGGACTGAGGAGTCTAGTGCCTGAGCCTGTGGGATAGAGAATCCTTGAATTGGGATGGTCAGAGGGTCGATGGGCCTAGTTTCTGAGCCCATGATAGGAGGAGTTATGTGCACATAGGCTGGTATTATTGTTGTGATATTGCATGTTAAACATCTACCGTGTGTGTAGGTGGATTCGTGAAAGCTTCATGCTTTGTTGGAGGTCCACTTGGAAACCTCATGTTTGTTGTGGAAGATTTATATTTGTGTTACCACTCACTGAGCTTTGTAAAAGCTCATGGTTTGTTTCTATGTTTATCTTGCAGGTAGCTGACGAGTCCAGGTTGCGGGATTGGTTAAGGTCTGCCACAAGCTGAAAAATAACTGTAAATAAGACTGGTTATCGGGATAGGGTTTCCACGTGTATTTTATAATTTGGACTTGTAAACTAGTTTCTATTAAAAAGCATGTAATGTTTTTCTGCTGCAAAAGTACGAAACTAGTAGCTGAGCTAAAGTAGTAACATATTATATCACACCTCACCGCGAGCTCAAGAGCATGGGCTCGGCGCAGGGCGTGACATATAGTGAAACAAAAATTTGAATTGTAAAACTAATGAGAGAAGGGAGATCCAAGTATGTTTCAATGCTAAGGAATACACTCCCACCTAAGCGCCCATAACAGAAGAATGTTGCGGGTTCTATCAACGTTAGAATGAGAACTCTATAATAGAGAAGAAGTTTGATGTTTAAGTTACCTCATATAGAACTTTATTGATGTATTTATAAGAGAATTGATCTAGTTTACAACGTCTTAGACTTAGGATATGAGTTTTTCCTAATTCCAAACAAGTTAGGATTAGGATCAATGATTAGATGGCACATAGGCATATTTAAAACCAACTCCACTTTATCCTGTTCTTGTCTTTGTCGCCACCTGCCCGAGACGATGCGGAGCGACCGACGTCCTCAAAAATAATATTAATTTTAAAAGGAAAAAGGAGTTTCCACCAATCCTTTTGACAGTGTGATTATATTGAGCACCAAAATAAAGTTAACAATATTTTAATAGAAAGTAATAAAAATGGTATGTGAAAAATAGAGTTGAATTTGCGAGGCATTTGTATACGGGAAAGGTGTTGGCACCTCACAACACCTATTAAATAGGTGGCCAACTTTAAATTATTTGAAAATATTCTTTAAAAAAATATTTTAAATATTGTCTTATTTTATCCCTCATTTCTCTATTATTTGGAAATAAGATCCCAAAAAATAAGTGGAAGAAAATTCTACAATTAGGCCGTATAAGAATTTAAAAAAATTTCACCTCGAAAATGTGAGAAAATATTACAAATTTCTCACATCATAAGATAGCCTTTTAATAAAAGCTTTTTTAAAAGATATTATTTCAGTTAAATTCATTTTATATTTGGTTCAAATTTTGGGCTCTAAAAAATTCTCAACCATCACCCCAAGAATATAAAAAATCAAACATTCAAATATTTCTATATTACCTCATAGAAAATTTTAAAGAACACATCCTTTGGTAAAACAAATTTTTAAGAAAGAAAGGTAAAAGCTTAAAAAAAAAAAAACACTGATAGACACTTCCATCAACTTCACTGCATTAGTCACATCGGCTACAAAACTAGAAATTTTCATTGACAAATAAATCCAGATGATTGCAAACTGCTTCTTCATTTAGGTTATGAAAACCCTTTCGGTCTCTCCTTCAATGCATTATGCAATTTCTTGTAAGTTAAAAAATCTTAACTTGCATCTTCCAATATCCAAAATTTTTTCCATCCAATTTTATGATCCGCTCGAAACTTCTTGGCTGTCATAATCCCATGTCTTCTGAACAAAATGTCTGATACCACTTGTAGGAAATTTATACCTAGATATAAATAAAAAGCAAAAACTAATTTATATCTTACATATCCACTTCATCCCAAAAAAATTAGGATTCATAAAATAGAAAATAACTAAGAGGAAAAAAAAAAGAACGACACTGAAAATATACTGGTTCGTTCTCAAACTCGGGAGTACGTTGACTCTTCTACAACTAGTTCGACTATGATGAACATTATAAAAGATTTCAAAATTAGTGCTATAAATTCCACCAAATAGGCCAACATGAACTATTTGATTTCCTATATCATAATTGGAATTAATAATAAAAAAGAGAAACATTAAAGAAAAGTATCCTCTGTATTCTTGTTCTCATTGCTGCACCAACTGAATAAAACAAAGAGTAATTCTTCAAATTGAAGAATTCCTTTATGCCGAAAAGGTCACGTATCGTCACACTTTTCTTAAAAAAATTGCAGCCACAAGTTTCTTTTTTGATCTGCAGCTCTATTCCCATCACAAACACATGCACAAGAACACACGCGTATACACGCGCATACTTTTGCTGGAAGACCATCAAAATTATATATATATACCAATCTTTTAAATCTTCAACCAAAATAAGAGATACATTTACAGAAATCTAAACAAAAACGTGTAATTAAAGGTTAAGAAACCAAAATTCAAGCAACCACACTAGACTTTAAGTGACCAAACGACCTTAACACTTACAGAAATGTCACCCAAATGTCCATAAACCCACTGCACATCAGTCTTAAACCCCTCCAAAACACAAACATAACATCTAATAGTCATGGGTAAGTCACACCACAACTCTATGAATATAAAGCAAGCATTGGTTTTCTACTATCCTTTGGCAGGCAGAGTTAGAGAAGGGTTTGGTAGGAAGCTGTTTGTAGAATGCATAGGTGAAGGAATCTTGTTCATTGTGGCAAGTGCAGATGTAAATCTACACCACTTTGGTTCTAGTCGTGGGGTTTAAAAGAATTTTATGAGAGTGAGGAATATGTCGACCTAGTTAAGATGTTTCGATGCATCTCTAATCTTTTTTGTCCATTAATTACTTTTTAAAAATATATCCCTTTGAAGGATTGACGTGATAATATGAGTTGTTCCCATTGTTTTTTTTGGCAAAGATGAACATAGGTATTGTGACACTTACAAAAGCATAGGTATTCTTTTCTCTCTTATTTTTGTTGATATTCATATTTATTTTGGATATATTTATTCATTCTATTAAAATTAATTATATTATTAATATCGATATTTATAACCATCAAGATGAGTTAAAAATTATTTTATTATTATTATTATTTTTGAGCAAGTTTATATAGAGATTATTAGTGTTGAATTAACCTAATTATTTTTTCAATTCCAATAAATTAATCCTAACTAATTGATTGATGAAAAAGTGGGGAAAATTAAAAGGATATTTTATTTTTAGAAACTATTTAGGAAAATATTGTTGTTTTCAAACTATTTGTAAGAATATTGTTGATTTTTATTTTTTTTAAATAAGTCGACCCTCGACCTTCCTCTTTCATATTTTTTGTACGTCGAACTTTGAACTCTCGACCTTACCCCAACATTATTATTGAGTCTGTTTAATTTGTAGGGTTGAAGTCTTAGGTGTTATAAATTCGTTTATATCTTTATTCTCAAATATATATATTGTTATGCTTGAATCCTTCCTTTTCTTTCAACTTTTGTTGCTCGTACATAATAACCTTTTACTATCTTATTGCATCACTGGATAATATAATTTAGTGGACTTTAAAATGTGCTATAATTTATAATTGGTAAATTTAATTTCTTCACTTCTGAAGGTAGACAAGATCAATTAACACCAGGAAATATGTTCAGTCTTTGATGGGGTAGCTAGCCATCATAGCTATGCCACAAGTACCTCGCTTGTCAGTTGAATCACTTTTCATTCTTATGTAACCAGATTCACCCCAGTTAGTGCCCCATGAATTCTTGACAAGCCAATAAGATTTGTGTAAAGCTTCCCATTATATTCACATACAAAATGAGGGACAAAAAGGTAAAAACACCACAAGAGTTAGTTAGAGAGATAGTGGAGTATGAGAATCTGGGGGAAAAGGGCAATTTTGTTGAGGATCCGTTGGAGGTGGGAGCACAGGGGGATTAAATAATTTGGAAGAGAAAGAGAAAGAAGGAAGAGAAGATTTTGGCTGAAAGGTGATTCGACCTTGAGGAGAGGACACCAACATCTCGAAATCCAGGCTGGGACATTTTTTTTTCTTTCTAATTTCCCTGAGTTTGTTGTTCATTTTCTATTCGTCATTTCTTCTTCCTCTGTATTCCATTGCTGTTATTTGACTACTGTCAAGGTTTATAAATAAAAGGATGGAGTGCATTGTTCAATCTTTTTTAATCTTGTTATCTTAATTTCTTGTTAATCGAAAGTGAGTTGAAAAGGAGCAGGGAAGACCGGGGGTTTAACATTTGGTATCAGAGCCGCAACCCCGAGGAAAATGCACACCATGGCCCAAAAACAATTGGAAGAGAGGATGGAGGCTACGGAGAAGGAAATGTTAGGGCTGAAGGAGCACTTTGTTAGCCTGTGCAAGAACTTGGAAAAGCTGACCGAGGAGGTTAGAGAGAATAACATGGCTCGAAGGAAAGAAGAATCAATGCTAACTGAAGGAAGCAATCTCAAGTCGAAAGGGAAGACAGAGGAAGTCGAATCTTCTCATATTCCCAGCGGAAGCAGCTTGGACAAAGGTAAGTATAAATGTTTAGAAATGCCCTTGTTTGCAGGTGACAACCCAGAATCGTGGGTCTATCAAGTAGAGCATTTTGAAATTCATGAGCTCTCTGATGCTGAGAAGGTGAAGGTGGCTGTGATTAGCTTCGCCCTTGATGAAGTTGATTGGTTCCGGTGGAGTAACAACCGGAGGGCCATTACTACATGGGAAGAGCTAAAATGTAGGTTGTTTGAACACTACCGGAGGGTTGGAGAAGGAAGCTTATGCGCTAGGTTATTGAAAATTCGACAAGAGGGTTCATACCAAGAATATGTAAAAAAATTCGTCAACTATTTTGCTCCATTGCCGGACTTATTAGAGGAAGTACTGAAGGATGCATTCTTGAACGGGTTAGAACCAGAGCTGCAAGCTGAAGTGGTTAGCCGGAATCCCAAAACTCTTGACGAGTGTATGAAGGAAGCCAAATTGGTGAATGATCGGAACATTGCACTCAGGCTGGCCTTGAAAGAGTTGGGCCGCAATAGGCTGAACCAGAAAATGGGCCAAATGAACAGAGGGGAATCTAGTGATAAAAGTCAGGGAAAGCCTATGGACAAACCAACCATGAAACAAATCGCATTACCCGTGAAGCCGTTAGTTCCCATTCCTGCAAAACAGAATCTTCCCATCAAGAAGGAGGCCCCAATGAAGAGACTAAGTGACCGCGAATTCAGAGAACGACTTGACAAGGGACTTTGTTTCTATTGTAATGAAAAGTATGCCCCGGGACACCGTTGTAAATTCAAAGAAAATAGAAAACTCATGCTATTTATAGCCAATGAAGAGGAGAAAATGGAGGAAAAGGAGTTAATCGAAGGAGAAGAACTGGTGGAATTGAAGTATGGTGAAGTACAAGAAAAGGTGGAACTATTGTTGAACTCTCTACTTGGATTTTCAGCAAAGGGAACAATGAAACTCAAGGGAAAAATCAGGGACAAGGAAGTGGTAGTCCTCATTGATTTGGGAGCTACTCACAACTTTATCCATCAAGAAACGGTTAGGGAGCTGGAGTTACCATTGGAACAACAAAAGAGGTTTAGGGTGGTGATAGGAAATGGAAGTGAAATCGAGGGAAAGGGTATTTGCAAGGGGGTGGAGCTCACACTCCCAAATTTGATGGTAAAGGCTGATTTCTTGGCTATGGAGTTAGGAAGGATGAACGTAGTTCTTGGAATGCTCTGGCTATGTACCACTGAGTTCATGGGAATCCACTGGCCTTCATTAACAATGGCCTTTTGGTCGAATGGAGCACTTATCGTGTTAAAAGGGGATCCCTCCCCCACTAAGGCTGAAGTTTCCTTTAAAATGCTAAGTAAACAGTGGAATGAGGAAGATATGGACTTCTTGGTAGATTTCCAGCATCTTGAGTTTGAAGACCTTGATGGGACGGAGGAAGGGAGGAAGAAAGAAGACCAACCTGTATTACCTGTCATGATTCAAGCACTATTAGAGTAGAACCAAGATGTATTCAGCTTACCAACTTCATTTCCCCCTAGAAGGGCAGTGACCACCAAATAACCATTAAAGATGGAACCAATCCAATCAATGTCAGGCCCTACAAGTATGGATATGCACAGAAGGAGGAGATAGAGAAACTAGTTCATGAAATGTTGCAAGCTGGATTCATTAGACCTAGCTGAAGTCCCTACTCAATTTACTGGTAAAGAAGAAGGATGGGGGTTGGAGATTTTGTGTTGACTATAGGAGGTTGAATCAAGCTACAATAGCTGAAAAATTCCCTATTCTAGTCATTGAGAAGTTACTTGACGAGTTACACGGGGCTGTAGTATTCTCAAAGCTTGATTTAAAGTCAGGTTACCACCAAATCCGCATGAGAGAGGAAGACATCGAGAAGACAACATTTATAACTCACGAAGGGCACTACGAGTTCTTGGTTATGCCTTTTGGGCTCATGAATGCACCTGCAACTTTCCAATCACTGATGAATCAAGTTTTTAAACCCTTTCTACGTTGCTTTATACTTGTGTTTTTTAATGATATTTTGGTGTATAGTCCAGATGTTTCTACTCATGAGACTCACCTAGGAGTGGTGTTCAACATTTTAAGAGACAATAAACTCTTTGCTAACCAAAAGAAATGTGTATTTTTCCGAGATAGGATACAATATTTGGGGCATTGGATTTCACACTAAGGGGTTGAAGCTGATGGGGAGAAGATCCAAGCTATGGTCAACTAGCCGCGTCCCACGAATGTGACTGAATTGAGGGGTTTCTTGGGGTTGACCGGTTATTATCCGCATTTTGTTCAAGGTTACAGCATTAAGGCAGCCCCACTAACACATTTGATCAAGAAAAATAGTTTGGGATGAGGCTGCCACTCGAGCATTTAAAGACTTGAAGCAGCAGATGGTGTCCTGTCCGGTTCTAGCATTGCTAGACTTCAACCAACCTTTCATTATAGAAACAGATGCCTCGGGAATAGGGGTGGGGTTGTTTTGACTCAAGGAGACAAACCAATAGCCTTTTTCAGCCAAAAGCTCTCACAACGTGCTCAAAACAAATCCATCTATGAAAGGGAATTAATGGCAGTCATATTAGCTGTCCAAAGGTAGCGTCATTACTTATTAGGAGGAAAATTCACTGTGATTTCAGACCAAAAAACCTTGAAATTCTTGGTGGAACAGAGGGAAGTACAATCCCAATTTCAGAGGTGGTTAACCAAGCTTCTTAGCTATGATTTTGAGATACTTTACCAGCCCGATTTGATGAACAAGGCAGCAGATGCCCTGTCTAGAGTCAACCTATCGTCTGAACTTGTTAGCTTATACTCCTCAGCAGTGTTAGATGTGGAACTCATATTAAAGGAGATGGGGGAAGATGAGGAATTACAACAAATCATTGCCTTATTGAAAGACAATCCAGATGGTAAACCAAACTACAAATGGAAAAATGGAAGACTACTCTATAAAGGAAGGTTAGTCATCCTTAAACAATCAACTTTGATTCCCTCTTTATTGCATACTTACCATGATTCCATACTTGGAGGGCATTCGAGTTTCCTAAGGACCTACAAACGCATGAGTGGGGAGTTATATTGGCCGGGAATGAAGAGTGATATAAAAAATTATGTGGCTGGATGTGATATTTGTCAAAGAAACAAAACAGAATCTCTAACCCTTGCAGGACTGCTACAATCGTTACCTATTCCCGAGCTAACCTTGGAAGAGTGGACCATGGACTTTGTTGAAGGACTTCCTAGAGCAGGGGGCTTTGATTCCATCTTAGTAGTGGTTGATAGATTGAGCAAATATGGACATTTTATCCCCCTCAAGCATCCATTTTCAGCAAAGCAAGTAGCAAAAAATCTTCATACAAGAGATCATCAAGCTTCATGGCATTCCTAAGTCGATTACTACTGATAGGGATAAAATCTTTTTGAGTAATTTCTGGAAAGAAGTTTTTGCAGCCCTAGGAACCAAATTAAGAAGAAGTACAGCTTTCCATCCTCAAACAGATGGACAAACTGAACGTGTAATTCGGTGTTTGGAGACTTATTTAAGATGTTTTTGCAATGAGCAACCTAATAAGTGGAATAAATGGCTGGCTTGGGCAGAGTATTGGTATAACATCACCTTCCATGCATCAATAAGGACTACCCCATTCCAAGCGATCTATGGGAGGACTCCCCCATCGTCAATACATTATGGGGAAACAAAATCCAGCAATGACAGTGTTGACAACCTATTAAAGGAACGGGACTTGGCTTTGAATGCACTTAAGGAGAATCTAGAAATTGCATAGAATAGAATGAAAAAGCAGGCCGACCAGCATAGACGTGAGCTGACATTTGAGGTAGGAGATGAAAGTTTTCTCAAACTAAGACCTTACAGACAAAGATCACTAGCATAAAGGAAAAGCGAGAAGTTATCTCCAAGGTTCTATGGTTCGTATCAAATAACTGAAAAGATAGGAGAAGTGGCGTATCGACTGAATCTACCACCAGAGGTAGTGATACATGATGTATTTCATTTGTCTCAACTTAAGAAAAAAGTGGGTAAGTCACAATACATACAGCCATTACCCCCTATGTTAACTGAAGAATTTGAGCTACAGGTTGTCCCTGAAGTGGTGCTTGGAGTAAGGTGGAATGGAGAACTAAACACACAAGAATGGCTTATTAGATGGAAGGGTCTTCCAGATAATGAGGCCACATGGGAGTCGGTAACGAACATCAAGCAACAATTTCTATCCTTCCACCTTGAGGACAAGGTGCATTTCTAAGGAGGGACAAAAAGTTAAAAACACCACAAGAGTTAGTTAGAGAGATAGTGGAGTATGAGAATCTGGGGAAAAAGGGCAATTCTATTGAGGATCCATTGGGGGTGGGACCACAGGGGGATTAAATAAATTGGAAGAGAAAGAGAAAGAAAGCAGAGAAGATTTTGGCTGAAAGGTGATTCGACCTTGAGGAGAGGACACCAGTATCTCTCGAAATCCAGGATGGGACATTTTGTTTTTCTTTCTAATTTTCCTAAGTTTGTTGTTCATTTTCTATTCGTCATTTCTTCTTCCTCTGTATTCCATTGCTGTTATTTGACTACTGTCAAGGTTTATAAATAAAAGGCTAGAGTGCATTGTTCAATCTCCTTTAATCTTGTTATTTTAATTTCTTGTTAATCGAAAGTGAGTTGAAAAGGAGCAGGGCAGACCGGGGGTTTAACAATTTGTTGCTAGCTTGCCTATACCCAACTATTGCCACTCCATGATTGAGTTGTTTTCCACAATTGCCTGAGAAGACACCACCAGAATAGAACTGAAAATCATATCCCCCTGCATCAATTGCTATAGAGACTGGCTGGTTAGCAACGACTGCTTTTAAGCTTTTCTCATCATTGGCAGGCACTTTTTCATATCCACTTATTTCCACGGTGTGGTTTCTCACTTTTTGTTTATTACATGTAGATTCAATTCCCCTGTATGGATATTCTGTTTCTGTAGTGAGTCTAGTTTTCTTGATGAATTGAAATGCTTTGTCCATGAAACCACCATTGCATCCCTGGTTCCCCGAGGCCACATCGCAGTCCACAAGCTCTTGTTCTGATAGAGACATCAATTTTCCTGTTTTTATTTTGTTGATGCCTTCCACTGCTGCTACTGCAGAGAATGCCCAACAGTTCCCTGTGTTAAAAATTCATAACTGGTGAGTTTGTTCGAATACGAAGGGATGACTTACAATGGATAGAGGAGGGTAGGGTAGTTAGGGAAAAAAAACTCAAAATCAGACGAAAAGAGAACATTTTCATACTGATTACTGATTAGTTAGATGAACGAGTGTATTATGAGTTCGTACCACATTGGCCTTGATTTTTTATTGGAGTAACTGCACCTTCCTTTCTCCAGTTAACATTAGTAGGCAAATTTACCATATTTCCATATCTAAAGCATGTATCAGGAAGCCAATCAGTTTTGTACCCCAAGTAAGTCTCCTTAAACTCATCATTTGTGAGATCTACTAAGTTATTTTCAGCTAGAGTATATGAATGATCCAGAGAATTGAAGTTGTCAATGTACTGAACATTCAACTGATAAATTGTGAATCTCCGCTCCCACTCTTCTCTACTCTTGTATTGTCGACCGTATTTACTCATCCATTTCTGGTACCTGCCTTGTAAGTCACCAGAACTAGATCCTGGGGGGTTGTCCATTGCCATAAATTCCATTGTGGGTGTCCAGATAACCCAGAGAATTAGAGACATCAAACCCACATTCCAAATCATTCTATATGCTTCCATGGCTCTTTTTTTTTTAATTGCGAATCAAAAGTCTGTTTCCGTTCTCCACATTGACGTCTAGTTATATATTGATCCATTCTTAACTGCAAGCGGATGAAGTTTTGATGCATGAGAAATTCTTGGATTCATGTATTTCACACCTTGAAGTTTCATTAAGGGCTGGTCTGTTGTTTCATCTTTCCAGCACGACAAGAAAAGGGGAAACATATAGTTCTGCTTTAGATAGATGGCCACAAGAAGAAAATAGATCAATTGGTGCTGCACTTCCATCGTAGAAAATGGTTTGGGTGTACTACATAATAATGCAAGTGTTCTTTTAGGTAAAGTTATAAAATCTCATTTCAAAAAAGGTGAGAAATGAATAATCATTTTTTTCTCGAAAATAAGTAAACAAAAAATGAGAAATGAGAAATATAAGAAATAAAAAGTGGCAGCCGATGCACGCTGCAGTGACCGCCGCTCCCTCTCTATCACACCTCACCTCCACGAACAATCAGAGTTACTTGTCTTTGAACATTTTTCCTCATAGACTCTGTGATTCAGCCCCTAACCCCTGCCGTTGGTGAGATCGTGCTGCCATCGCTCATTTTTCAGGTTCTCAAGGTTTTAATTTTTATTTTTATTTGCCATTGCTTTGGAATCAACCTTCTGGGATTTGAAACAGGGGTTGTTCCTTGATTTATATGCTACCATTTTTTGTGATGAGTGTTTTATCGTCTCTTAATTAGGATCGTACATAATGTTAAATCTGTTTCATGATCTATGGGTTTCCTGTGAACCATTTGCAGAATGTTTTGATAAACAATTATGTGCTACAACATAAGAATTCTCCTTTTCATTCTAGCATGAATATGGGAAGAACAAAGACTTCTGCATTTCTACTCGGTTTCCATCAATTTTTGCGACAATATTCTTCGATCCACTCAATATCTCCATCACAAGCCCTTCAAGAGAGCATTAAAGCTGCAGTTGAATCAAAGTCATATAAGAAACTTCCAGATTTGTTTCCTTCTTTGCGAGAAGCTTTCCATAACCCCAATCTTTTCTTGTTTCTCTCTACTTTTCCTGTTAACGTAAGAACACAAATTGTGGATGAGATATTGCAATCTTTAATATCTATTAAACCTCGCTCAAGATCCCAATTTGTCCATGTTTCTTTTTTTTTCTACACTCTTTAAAGCTCTTCACCCTTTCCCCTCTCTCTTCCAGTCCTCTAGAGGATTCTCCACTCTGGTTATGTCCTTGCCCCGCAGACCCATCTTCTCATCTCTTCTGCCTGGCTAAAACAACGTAGCCAGTCTAAATCTGTTGCTAATATCTTGATGGATATGCGGTCAATTGGGTACAAGCCTGACAGTAACATATGTAATTATATTATATCCTTTCTTTGTGCCACTGATGAATTAGCAGAGGCTTTTCAAGTATTGAAAAGTATAGGAGGGGCAGGGTGTTTTCCTGACTTGGAGAGTTATGGCACCTTAATTAGTGCAGTAACAGCTGTTAGATGGACAGACAAGGCAGTGTAATTACTAAAAGAAATGGTTTTAAAAGTTAAATTGACACCAAGACAAGGAACGATTATCAATGTTGTGGTTGCTTTACGAGCAACCACTTCCACACGGTCGACCGCTTTCAACTTCTTTCATTTTTTTTGTGGGTCTAGAGTAAGCAAAAAACATATACTAGTAGAAGAGGATCATTCATCATATCCAGGGTGTATCAATAATTCAATTTAGGATTTTCATAGCGATTGCTAATGATAGGTGATCGATCGCATACTAGTGAGTAGCGATCATTTTGTGGAGGTAAATGATCGTTTATCCAAATGTAAATGATCGCTGATGGAATAGTACGCAATCGTTTATTAAAAAGTAAGCAATCATAATCAAATGGTAAGCAATCGTGTATCCAAACGTAAGCGATCGTTGATCCAATACTCCGTCATAACATACCTGAGCTCAGCAATTGCGTACTATTTTCTTAGTAATTGGTTAGATTTTATTTTAGATTCAAGTGCAATTCAAACTTGATTGTCTATACTTGGCCTTTAAAGGGACAATGATGTTACTTCGCACATTTGTGCATTATGGTGGGGAGTAGAACTAGACCGATAGTAATTATGTTGGAGGTTCCATGGAACGATTAAAGATTAGAAGTGATATAACTTGTAGTGAACTTGGGTCTTCTGCATCAACGACTTAATATCAATAAGGATATGTTACAATCTATTGGTCCCAGCTCCTTCAATTGATATAACGGATGTCTACCTTAGATTTTTTTGTTTTTGTTTTGTTTTTGTTTTTTGGGAAGGAAGTGATGCATCCTAGATGTTGTTGTTTGTATCTGTGATACCGAATGATAATCATGGAGTCGACATTGATAATACGGATTCACATGACAATCCTACTATTCCAACCATTCCAACGAATTAGAACTTTTATTTTCCAACCACATCCGACACATGATATTCCAAACATGTATGCACTCGATGAGAACATCGAGTTGTGTAATTTGGCGATCACAGAAATGATCCATGAGGTGGATACAATGATGTTAAGTTCAATATCCGATCGAGATGTGCACCATAACCTGTCCCAACATCATTTGTTCAATCGAGATGTACACCACAGGCAGTCCCAACACCATCTGTCCATGTTCCAACCCCACCTGCTCTCATCTCATCAGTGGCAATGCTCTCTGCTCCAACACATTCGAATGTTCCAACCCAACAATTTGTTGATGTACCTAGACCATGATGGACTGACTTATGATGACATTATCAAAGTACGTCATTATTGTTTGAATGACATTGACTTACAGGTCGGTTAAATTTTCTTTTGCAAATATGATTTGTTGGTTAAATTGTCAATGCTTGCAATAAGAAAGAATTTTGATTACTAGGTAAAGAAGTCAAAGAATACCTTGTTAACTATCCAACGTGTAGATAAGAGACATAATTGGAGAACTCGTGCAAAGAGATTGGAAGGAAGTGATTGTTTCAAGGTGACGAAGTACCTAAGCGAACATACATGTGCACTTGAAGTTAGGAACTTCGATAATCGACAAGTTAAGAGTTGGGTTATTGGACACTTAATTAAGTCCAAGTATGAACAAGTCGATCGGTCATACCATCCAAGGGACATTCGGCAAGACTATGGAGTAATTATTATAAGCTATGAATGGGCCTATCGTGTGAGAGAGTAGGCATTAGTATACGCATGAGGTTGCCAAAAGGATCTTACACCATTGTTATTGCATATGGTGAAGCATTTAAGTTTGCAAATCCATATATTGTGTTTTAGGTTGAAATTGAAGACGAATAATATTTTAAGTATGTCTTCATGACATTCATGAAGGGATCGAATCCTGTGTGGAAGCGATTGATCGCCTATACTTTTAGTTATT
The DNA here is from genome assembly GCF_027475165.1 of Benincasa hispida. NCBI lineage: Eukaryota > Viridiplantae > Streptophyta > Magnoliopsida > Cucurbitales > Cucurbitaceae > Benincasa > Benincasa hispida. Next base: position 33,593,143 of record NC_143487.1, on the reverse strand, counting down.
GTTTCGAAAAACAGAAAATTCAGAGAAGATTAAACATTTAAACTAAACATGCTTTTACTGTGAAGAATCTCGAGGAAAAATATATTACCTTTAAAGACTAAATATTCAATATTCTCCAATTCTTCAAATAACATGATCTAAACAACTCTTCTTGGATCTCGAACAAGACACTGCTACAAGTCTTCTCTGCTATTCTTCGGCAAGGATTTGGGTTTGCGGGAACCAAATTCTTTGAAGCTGTTGGGAAGATTTATTTATTTATTTTTTTGCAAAGAAATCTTTTTCTCTGTGTTCTTTGAAACTTTATAGAGAGTTGTATAGAGAAACTTCTTTCTCCAAATGCAGAGAACTCCCTGCATAATGAGAGAGGGGAGTTAAATCCCTTCACCATTATCTTCAACTCCTTTGTAACTGCACTAGAGTTATTATTTAATTTAATAAAAAAATCAAATGAGATCAAATTAAATAATTTATTAATTAGTCTAATTCATTAATTTTAATTAAATATAATATATTGAATTAAATATTGAATTTGAATCATATTCAAATGTATTTTTATCTCATAACCTATAGTTTTAATGTGTATCTCATTCACATTAAATTTAACCGATAGTTTTAATATGAATCTCATTTATATTATTTAATATTTGAATCTTATTTAAATACATTATTCTCTCAAATTTATATAGATTAAATTTGAATCTTATTCAAAATTAACTTTATAATATAATGTATATACATTATATTAATTGTATCACATACAATTAAAATATATTCCCTTATAATTGAATAATTCAAACTCTTCCAAAACTAAATAATCATTGGTTTACCCTTAGTGAGTTAGCAGGGGACCTAATGAACCTCTAAATTAGAAGTTCCAATGATTCAAGATTAATTAATTAAACTCTTTAATTAAATTAATTAGCATTCATTAATTATAGGTTGTGCTTCTAAAAACCCATAGTTGCACTTTTCGCACTATAGAATATTTTTCTGTCTATGGATATAACCATTACAAGTAGTGAATTTTTCACAATTTGTTCATAATTACAATTGGGTCAAATTATCGTTTTACCCCTATAATTACCTTTTGCTCCATAAGTCCCATTGATCCTTTAATAAACAACTTGTTTATAGTTCAACTATAAACAGAATCCTTCTCGGGCCAATGAGAGAGAGGGCCCCATTGTTTAAAATCTGGAGTCAGCACTTAAGGGAAAAATTTATCTACTTATTCTCAAGTCAGAAAGGAGTGAATTTCATCTAGTGTAGCTATGTTCCTAACTTCCCACTCAGTCTTGTTCCCAAAATGATAGACTTATTGAATCAGCGACTCGGGTCACTCTCATTAATACAAATCAAAGAACAAACCCTCATAGACAGGAGTCCATAACTCACTCAAAATGAAGATCGAGTTACACATGATCATCCTATGAAATATTAATCACTTCAGTCAACGATGTTACAAAGAAAGATTAATTATTTGTGGTCCAGTCTTATACAAACTCTTTGTATATGATACCCTCACTACACGTCTATACATGAACGAATTGGATCAAATCGTTTGTAATGTTTACAAAGTGGGTCATATCCACAGTCTCACTATGATAAGGCACCCAACCTTATCCGTACACTATAGACCTTTTAGGTTATTACTTGAATATGATCTATCCGTATGTCAACCACAACTATTCATGTTATATTAAATAACTTTATATCTTAGTTCATTTAATTGACTTACGCAGGTCTAATTGTAAAATAAAACAACTCCTTATTATATTAAATAAATGAATTTTGTTTATACATTACAAACAACAAGATTTAGGACATAAACCACCAGCAATTCGGGCCGTGTATCTGTATCTGTCTTGTGGTTGTTGTAGATGACATTCACCTTCATAAGAAGTATAAGGGTATGTTGTTAATACCGAGGTGCATTGATGGTAATAACAATATATGCCTTATTGTGTTTGACATTGTCGATGGTGAGAATGATTCATCTTGGACTTGGTCTATGGCATACTTGAAAGCTGCGATCAGTGAAATTTCAGAATTGGTCATGATATCTAATCGTCAAAAGTCCATCGAGAAGGTGATCCTATGAAATATCAATCTAATCAATTTACAGATTTACAAAGAGAGATTAAATATTTCGTGGTCCAATCTTATACCAACCCTTTGTATAAGATACACCCACCTACATGTCTCCACATGAACGGTTTGGATCAAACTATTTGTAATAATTACAAAGTGGGTCGTATCCATAGTGTCACCAGGATAAGACACCCAACCTTGTCCATATACTATAGACCTTTAAGTTATTTCTTGAACATAATCCACCTGTATATCAACTATATATTGTCCAAGACTACATGTAATAACCTTGAATTTTTCTAGTTAATGGATAAATTAATATTGCATATTTAATAACTAAATTAATTAATTAATTATGATGCTTTAGGGTACAAATCCCAATAGGGCTTTAGCCATTCACTCAATACAGAAAAATAATAAAAAAATTAGTAAAAATGGTCATCTAATTAAAAGAAAATTCAACTCAACATGCCACTTCATTTAAAATTTGTCAATTCAACATACCATGTCACTTTTTTGTGGGTTTATCACTAATTTGGGGTGAAAAAGACCTAAAATCGTGGGTTTTTTTTTGGCCTAGAAGTGTCATTTTTGTTCTAGGTTTCTTTTCGTTTGGAGTTGTGGGTGTAGGATTGTATCAGCAACAGCGGAAGCATAAGGATCATCTAAGCACTTTAATTCACTAAGTTTGGCAAAATATAAAGCATGCTCTTGTAAAAAACAAGTGAGTTTCAAGACATACCTCTTGTAGAACTTCTTCAAAGCTCTTTCTCCAACTGCTAGGGGTGTCTGGTTTGGGTTAAAATTTTTTAAAAATATTAAATTCGGATTGGGTCTCGGGTTACCCCATTTCATGGTCGGGTAGACCAGACCCAAACATAAAACTGGCAGATCGTATAGCATTACTCAACGATGTGAAGCATTTGGTAAACGATTATATAGTATTGGGTAGGCGATCGTATAGCATTGGATAGGAGATCGTGTAACATTTGATAAGTGATCGTATAACATTTGGTAAGTGATCGTATAGCATTAGGTAGGTGATCATATAGAATTTTGTTACTCAGCGATCATGTAACATTTGGTAAATGATCGTGTTGCATTTGGTAAGCGATCGTATAGCATTGAGTAGGTGATCATATAGCATTGGGTAGGCGATCATATAACATTTTGTTACTCAGCGATCGTGTAGCAGAGCTCAGTGATCGTATAGCTGAGCTCAATAATCGTATAGCATTTGGTAAGCGATTTGTATAGCATTTAGTGGACGATTGTATAGCATTGGTAGGTGATCGTGCAACATTTTCCAATTGGTAAGCGATCGTACAGCATTTAGTAGACGATCGTATAACATTGGTAGGCGATCGTGTAACATTTTTCAATTGGTAAGCGATCGTGTAAAAGAATCGGTGACCCAACTCGGCCCAACCCAGAAATTTTGGGTTGGGTGACCCTTCAAAAATGAATTAATAAGGTTCATTATTAGCCAACCCGAATTTTTGGGTTGGTCCACAAAATTCTCCCAATCCGGTCTAACCCGGACTATGTACACCCCTACCAGCTGCTATCTTCTCCGAATCTGATTGCAGACCACCTCAAGATCTTCTCCACTATTTTCTTGGTACTCTAAATTGAGTTGACTCAAAAAAAGCTTGAATCAAGGGATGAAGAAGAAAAGCTCACAACAGCAATCTTGGTGAAGAACCCTTTCTTTAACTCGAATTTTTTCTAAAATTCTCTATAGATTGCATGCCTGATTTTCACTCCAATCTTTTCATTATATTGCAGATCAACTGCAAAGAAGAGAGTTGCATGAGTTGCAACTCATGCTTGGAGAAGCCAAGGCCAAGAAGATGCTATTTGTGTGAGCTACTTGAAAGATGGATAATGGAAAATCTACATTTTCCATTTTGTGTTTTGCTTTTCTAAATTTCCAATTTTATCATAAAATCAACAATGATTTTATAAAATCTATTTTGATTTTAAACTAAAAAAAATAATTAATTTAATAAAACTTAATTAATTTAATATCAAATATTAAATTAATTTTAACACATATCCAACTTTATATATTTAAATCACACTTAAATATATAAATTCTCCTATTCCGTTTAATTTTCAAATTAAACATGTATTTATATCTCGTATAATTACTAATTCCCTTAATTTTAATTTGAACAATTCAAATTAACTTATCACACTATTCTAGAGCTAGTCTATTACGTGCTAGTAGGGGGACCTCACGGAACTAAAGATCATGGGCTCCAACGATCCCACATTAATTGACTAAACTCATTAGACCAGATTAATACCCATTCATTAACTAATGGGTCACTCCACTAAAGCCCATAGTTTCACTCCCCTCACTGTAGATATATTATATCCACATGATTTAACCATAATCGGCTGTTCGTAATAACGACTGGGTTAAATATCTGTTTTACCCCTAAGATTACGTCTTATTTCTCAAGTTCCTACTGATCCTCTAATGAACAACTGGTTTGTGATCCAATTACTAAACCAAATTCTCTCAGCCTAGTGAGAGGGTGGGACCCCTTGTTCAAGACCTAGATTCAATGCTTGAGACAACAACCTTTCTCCTATCCCTAAATTGGGTAGGTGTGAACTCCATCTTGCACCCTATGTCCCCAACTATCTATCCGGTCTTACTCCTAAACTGGGAGTCTTATTGAGTTGGCACTGTTAAGCCAACCCTCACCTATGCAAATCTAAAGGCAATCCCGAATAAACAGAAGTTCATAGTTAGCTCAGAATTAAGATCGAGTTACCTAGGTCATCTAGGTGAAATAATCAGTCTTATACAGTAAACAACGTTATAAAGTAAGAATGACTTATTTCTTGGTCCTGATCTTATGCAAACTCATTGCATAGGACACCCCCACTCCTCATGTAGCACTTTACAACTTTTTGTAATAACTACAGAGTAGGCTGCATCCAATGGTGTTACGAGAATAAGGTACCCAACCTTATTCATGTACCATAGATCATTTTGACTATTTACTCAAACCTGATCCACTTTTATGTCTCTACATAAAGTTCAAGTACTCATACAATAGTCATGAGTCTTAGTTTATTGGATTTAGACTTTCATATAATTTATGAAATCGATAATAAGTATATTGATTATAGAAAATGTTTATCATTTTACAAACTGCGAGTTTTAGGACATAAAACCCAACAGTGAGCTTAACCAAGATTTATACCATGAATACCAAAAGACCAAAAAGGGGTAAGGTGTCAATGCTAGTAGTTTTCAGGACAAGGACGACTCTATTATCATGATCCATGGTGGTCAATACAGTAGTTTCTGAAAGGGATAGGGCTCCAGACGCAGAATTCTTTCCTCACCTCCTTGTCGAGATCGAGCATAAATGTCGGGGGTGATTTCGTCCATCATTTGGTTATCGTCGTGGCACCCCTCGTAAGGAAATTTTATATAAATATTATGGACGGTTCTATGACATTCTTTGTTCGTGGTCGGTCAATTGTCATTTAATTCCTCCACTATTAACAAATTCTTTGGTCTGCCTAGTATAAATTAGGATGAGTACAATAGAGACATTGTGAGCAAATCGATCTTGACCGTCAATTGGATTTTTACCACATTTGCAGGTTTTCCTATTGAAATTCAAAAGCACTATCAGTAACCTCTCTAACCAACTCTTCTAATGACTTACTCGATTCAGAAGGTTGATCTTGCATCGACTCTCAGATGTAGTGTAGTCTTGAGCGTATGAGCCTTTCTACCACCCTTGGTATTCACAGTCAAAGGACTCCTTTGATCAAAGATAATACGACTCAAAATCTAAATGACTAGAATACCCCTCTTTGCTGTAACCACTTGTATCTGGACCCCACTACAATCTCGAGGATGCTGGCATATAATACCCCACAAACGAGCAATTGTTGGACACGTTTGCTTGCTGCGGTCTTCCTACAACCATATGACCAACCAAACAAGCTACCTCAGTGAGTTAACAGTCTAGGTCCTCACCTTTATTGGCTTTTTCGCTCTTAATCTTAAATTAATTAATTACTATTTTGATGATAATAATTCTGAATTAATTTACTAATAAATTGAATATTTTGAAGGATCTATTGCGTAGGGTTTGGAATAAAGATTCCAATGTAATTTCAATAATTTAAATCATAGCTCAATGAAGAAGTTATAACCAAAACAAAAGTTGGAGAAAAATCTTATCCAGTGAAGTTAGATAATTAAGAGTGAAGCTCACTTACCTTTTGTGAAGACGTCAAGCTCGTCTCCCAAACTACTGTGAGTTCTGGCCATCATGGAGATAAGTTATTTTGCCTCTGCATGGGTCTTATTTATCAAAACTCCTCTATTTGTCGCATCTATCATGCTTCTACCATTTGGTATTCGTCCTTAGAAATATTGAATAAGAAGCTCATATGAGATTTACTGGTGCAGAAAACTGGCACAAATGCGCTTGAAATGCTCCCAATATTCACTCAAAGTCTCGCTAGCTATCTGAATTATCCCGTAAATATCTTTCCTTATGCCCATCACCCTTGAAATGGGGAAGAATTTCTCTAGGAACTTTTTCTTGAGATCATTCTATGACATGATTGAGCCAAAGTGTAAGAATTTCTCTAGGGCAATACCCTCATGTTCAACTGCTCCTGTGTCACTCCGTGAGGCTTCATCTCGTCACATACAATATGGAACTCGTTTAAGTGTTCATGGGGATCTTCACCTGCACTTCCACAAAAAAGCAATAAATGTATAAGCCCAAGCTTTAATTCAAGGCTACTTGTAATCTCGACGTAAGTGATGCAAATGGGCTATTGAGCCATGTCGAGCTTTGCAAGCTCTCTCAATGTTCTTTCAGTTGTCATCATCTCTTTAAGGGCTTGGATATTAACTAGATTAGCTTGGCCTTCTGCTTCTCGAGCCTCCCTTCTAAGTCAATGTTCCTCAAGGTTAGTATCTAAAGAAAAAAACAAACAAACAAAAAGAAAAAACTGTAGGCCACAACCTCTGAGGGTGTATTTGGCGTAGAGTTGGGATGAGTTGAGTTGATAATAATTGTTCGTGTGTTTGGGGTGCAAAGTTGAGTTGAGTTGGTGTAGGAAGTCTATGCTTGTGGTGCATGGTTAAATTATGGATATTTGATACAGTTTTTTAAAACCTAAAAAACATGCATTTTTATGCTTTTTTTTTTGTTATTGTTTTTCTGTTTAACTTTTTGTTCTACCATTCAACTACACATATACTTTCCTAAAATCTTAATGCTTATTTGAGATGTGAACTCAATAAATAAATATATTTTACGATTTTCTACATGTAACTGTAACGACCCGACTTTTCAACATTTACTAACAGAGCATTACCACATACGTGCAGACCTTAGGTAAAAATTTTAGCCATTTGCTCAAATAAAAATAAAATGATCTCATATGTCAAATAAAATTAAAAAAATTCCACTAAGACAATTCAAAACATTTGTTTGAGGTCTCCGAAAAACATAAATTTAAAACTAGAAAACATTGAAGAACTTAAAATTTTAACATAAAAAGTTCTAGAATTTCAAATACCAAGACTCGTTTCAAACATAAAAAATATGAAAACATGAGCGGAAACTTCTGTCTAGTCCCAAGGGCACGGTTACATATTTTTCTTGTCATTCACCAGTCCATCCTTGCCCTTACCTAAAAAACATATCATAAGAAAGGGTGACTATGGAATACTCAGTAGGTGACCCACTACTAGGCCCACTAGTGAATTTGTTAGCCTTCCTATCTGGGCATCGGTATACATGTTATAACATGACAGTCATGGTGATCCCATAGGAACACAAATTATGGCAGTCTAGTGGTCCCGAAGGAACACAAATCATGACAGTCTAGTGATCCTGTAGGAACACAAATCACGACAGTCTAGTGAACTCGAAGGAACACATATCATGACAATCTAGTGAACTCAAAAGAACACATATCATGGCAACCTAGTGAATGCGAAGGAACGCACAGTCTAGTAAACGCGAAGGAATACAAATCATAGCAATAATGGTGATCCCTTAGGGACACCAAATCAGTCATAAATGGTGAACCCGAGGCAAATCATAGCAAATTATTCGGATGTACATTGTCCGATAGGAGTGCTAACAGTCACCATCAGTCCAACATGCAATATACAACATTCAAATTTCGTATCAAACCATAAATATGTTATCATGATCTTAGTAGCATAATTCATAGGTTTTCGGAACACCTTCAATAGTCCATCCATTGGCAAATCATAGCAAATTATTCCATCACAATAATATCATGTATTCACGTGTATACACAATATTAACATCAACTTAGTTAGGGTACCTTATTCGAAGACAAACTAGTAATAAACCACTTACCATGGAATTAAGTCCAAATAGCTAGCAATTTAACTTCGCAAAACCTTGAATCCTGAATAAATCCAAAAATATAAACCAAAATTAAATCCAACATTTAGGGCATAATTTCAATCACAACTTGACTCGAACGTCTCTAAATTACTTACCTAACTCGTTGTTTGATCCAAAATCACTTCAAAGTTTCAAAATCAATATGTTCTAACAACTATATCACCAAAACCAATCTTTAACTCTAATGGACAGTAGTTTCAGACCTTCTAATCCAACTTCTAAAAATCATGATTTAAACAAAAGTTAAGCCAACACTTAAGGGATATCCAAAAATTCTCAATAAAGACCCTAAACCTTACAAAAAATGATGCCGAACAATTTTAATCTTGTCGGAAAGCACCTTGAGCATCTATAAAACCCAATTTCAACATCAAAACAGTATGAGTAAGCCAAAACTCAAACCAAAATTTGATGGGTATTCGATCTTTCAAGAAAACCTATAAAATACCAAATAACTTACCCAAAATATCAATTTTGGTGGCAGTGGCAACCATATACGTGTGGTGAACGTTGCTGTCAGACGGGAAAATTTTATAGGATGGTAGTTGGTAGTGAGAGTCTTGCATGAGGAGGGTAAGAGAAAGAAGAGGGGTTTTTCAGTTTTACAGATTCTATTCAGCAATGATTACGGACAAACCAAAGCTCCAAACAACAATCCAACTGTTCAAAACAAGATCCTATATTTCCCAAACAGACTGACTAAATTTTAGCACAATCCAATGGTTAAACTCCACCAATAAAATTTTTTGTAGACGGTGTTGTTAAAAAACCAAACTGCTGTCTTTCTCTCCAATTTTCTGCCTCTTTTCACTCTCCTTTAATTTCAAATATCCCAATTATTTCATTTTCTTCAAATTTTGAAAAGACAAATCCAATATTTTATCACAATATCTCCAAGATCTTCAAAGATTCTAGGAAATTAATAAATCAATTAGCTTCTCAAATTACCTTAATTTACACTCCAAAAACCAAAATCAAAGGGCATAAAATCATCAATTTGATACAAATTAAATTCTTTCAAATATTTAAATCAATTTAAAATCACATAAAATTAATTATCTTCTCAATTGTTTTAAGTTGGTTCCAAAATCCAAAAGTTGAAGGAAATTAAATCCCAACAATTTAAGATAATTAACCCCAATTTATCCGGAACTTGGAATGTTATAGTAACTATTGCATTTAATGCAGACGAAATACTATTATTGTTATCAACAACCCTACAACATACTTTAACAATCATGAATCGTATGAGTTGAATATGCAGAAAAGATAGGGTTGCCATAAAAAATATATTATTCATGCATAAAAAAAATATTATTCATTAAGGTAGTCAAGCTAGTTAGACAGGTGAAGGCATTGAAAATATTGGAGGGAGGGAGAAAGAGTTGGGGTGAGTCGGTAACATTAACCAACTCAGCTCTATTAGCGCTTAGAATTGACTACATTTGTTAAAGATTATTATTGCTTGTTGGGTTGTTGGTTGTGTTAGAAAATATCTTACAGAATATCTCATGCATTGCTGAGTCTGCAGATATTTACTTTCCTTATCTGTTTTTTTTTTTCCCATCTTATTTGCCAAGGGATTATTTCCTTATCATGCTTTGCTGATTGAATGGGTCTAATTTTCTTTTCTATTGTGCCTTTTTAAGTGCAAGGTGTGGTCTTGCTATGGTTTCCGCTCTTGATCATTGTTTCGTGAAGAATCTTGTTTCCGTGAGGGCCGATTGTCAAAATTGTGTTACAAGATCATTGTTAATCTTGAAGTTACTCTTGTGACCATTGTTGGAGTGAGCTTTGCGAGAAGGTTACTTTGGTCTTAGAAAGAGCCTAAGATTTCATCATTATCGGATAAGAGATTATCTAACTAAGGGGGCCTAAATTAATCAAGTGAAAGATTTTTTCACAAGAAGGTGAAAAGATTACGATAGAGAGGACGTCTTACGCTTAGAGGGAGCCTAAGTGATTATTTACTAATATTCTCATACTTTTGGGGAGACTAAGTTTCCTTGAAAGAAGAGCTCACATGTAGGGGAGCTTAAGTATTCGTCATTGAGTTAAGTTATTTGTATGTCACTGTAATTATTAGTATATCTACGAATAAGTACAACATTGTAATTACATAATTACTTATTATTAAAAGTATCTTTCCACGAGTACACTACTCCCCATACATAGGTGGTATTTCATCGAACTAGGTTACCAAATTTTATGTTTGGTTATGTTTGGTTATCTCTTTTCTATCTGTTGTTCTTGCAAGTGTTGATACATCATGTGTGACATAGTTATCTTGTTTGGTCGATTACCTATATTTCAAACTCCATCAATATTTAAAGTCGGCCGACCAAACATTGAGTTGGTAATTTTTACCAACTCAACCCAATTCATCTTGGTGAGCGAAAATACTCCTAAGAGAAACAAGTCATACAAAAAATAAGAAACAATATATAATTTATTTATTTTACGTTATTTAAGAGAAATTTGAAATAAACTAGAGGAAAAACAATTGGCTCCCCAACAACGACACCAATTAGATGGTTGAGAGTTGTCGAGGATCTCAACAACCAAATGAATGTATAATTGTGAGTCTTACCAAAATCATAGTATTAGTGAAGAATTGTGATTTCTGGTTTTACTCTTGATTGCTTGTAATTTTTTTTTTATTATATTTGACTTTTATGTTCTAAGTTTAGGTTTGAATTAATCATCCTTGCATATTTTCATTTCTTTGCTAGAGATTATCTCACAATCGGTGACAATTAGTTTATGTTAATCATTATGTAGAACAAATTGAAAGCATCCCTAAGCGAATTAGTGGTTTAGTTTACAATCAAGCATGAACGAATTATTTCAAGAATGAAATCAGTTAGTATATATAATCACATTTCTTAGTAGGTAATCCTCTTAGCTTTTTCCTTAATAGTAATGCAAGTGTGAGATATTTATGGAGCGCTATAGTACCCAATCCATCAAGCACTTAGTTTATTTGATTAAATTTCGTAATTAATTAGGGTGCTTGTCTCAGCATTTTCGGACAAATTGGCTAAACACTAGTATGAATGGCTAGTGGCTTTTAATATCCAACGAATCATCAATTAGGTAGATTTGTACTACCAGGACATGCTTTTAAGACTTGTTAACCTCCATTTCACTTCTCGTATCTTTACGTTACATACAATTTATATTTTGGGCATTTTATGTTCACCATTGCAAATCTCAAAACAAACCCCTAGTTACCTAAGAAATTTGAAACTTAATTAGAGGAAATCAAAGAGGACTCCCTATGGATTGACACGTCCTACTAACACTATGACATTGGAAAGACTTGGAGTTATAAATTTATTTGGCTGTTGAGACACTCGACAAATCTCAGCCATCAGCCAACATATGTGATGGAAACTGATATGACCCCCAAATGTCACAATGTATTAGATAAAAAATATAAGCAGCACCATAATTTTTTTTCTTTTACAGATTATACATCTAGTTGTACTGTTTGTATTTTAACAAAGAAAAAAGAGCTTAAATGAATAATCTATCTTTTTAGAACTTAAATGAATGTCATTGATTGCAAGAAAATATTTAATAAAAGGATGACCAAGTCGAATATGCCAAGTATCAACAGAAACAATAATACAAGAAATATGTTTAAGAGAGGTAGAAGCAGCTTCCAGAGAAGGAACATCATTTAAAACATATAAACCATGTCACATGCTAGCCTTGCCAATTATTCTCGAAGAGGACTTGTATTGAAATCATAGAAATGATCATCAAAGTGAATAAAAATGGGCAAATGACTGGTTTAAAGCATTAATGGATATGAGATTGAAAGAAAAGGTTGGAATGTATAGCAATTTATGCAAAGTGACGTGCTCAGTCATAAAAATATCTCCAACAAACTCCACATTAATACAAGAAGAATTCAGCTAGGAAATAGACACACTCGAAACAGAGTGCAAATCACCAAAATAATCCCGAAAATGACATATATACGGAAGAAAGTATGACACATGTCATGAAATGCATGTTTTTAAGCTTTTATTTTCATACTTTTACTTAGAAAAATGGACATGTACATGTGTTTGTCCCCTAAATTTAGTATTAATTAGTTAAAATGAGCTTATGAGGTTCTTAGTTATCTTAAAAAGATGTTATTTGTTTATTTTGAGGTGATTTTGTGAATTTTGGTATATGATTTTGACCAGATTGGAGATTTTTGTTCACTACACTCGCATCATTAGAGTTCACTATTTTCGTATCACTGAGCCATACTTTTCCAAAATTCAACTCTGTCAATGGTGGTTGCTATTTTCTCGTTCCAAGTAGGTCTTCAGCCCTGATTTCACATGGTAAACCCTCGGAGCTTGGACTTTAGACCTCCTTAACCGATTTGGGGCCTATAAAAGGAGGAGAGGCTCTTCATTTTGATGAACAACTCTCCATCCATGACTCCATCATGATCTTCTCAATAGTTTATGCCATTCTAGTCAGTCTCCTTGTGCGTTTTCTCAACTTCTAAAATCATCAGCCTCAAGAACGAAAGTTTCTCTAAGGTGTGATCACTCTAGGTCATCTCATCTTGTAAAAGCGTGTGGTGAGGAAAAGCTCATCCTTGGAAAAGGAGAATCGGCCTAAAAAGACTAGGGATTTGAGGACTTACTTCAAGGCATCTTAGAGTTTTATTTCTAGCATTATTCTTTCATTTATTTTTGTAGTTTCTTTTTATCTCTTTTCATCATCGTACACTATATTGTAGTTATGATTTATGATGCAATAAAATTCATTATTTCATCATTAGTCATTAGCTAAATCCTCCTAAGGGTTCAATCATGTGGATGTCCTAGGGTTGTTATGGCTTAAGCAATGTTGCACTTCATATCACTTATTTTATGCATTCTCTATGTTGATTTTAAAGATAGAATTGGTAAGTTAAATTGGTCATCTAATTTAACAATCTAGTGGAGCTCTAATGCTGAGAAGGTTAGGGTGTAAATAGATATCACAAAGGGATATGGGACTACGAGCTTAGAAATAGGACTATCAAGTCACTTAGAAATAAAGGGCATCAAAAGATAAAGAAACTGAACTTAAATTAATATACGATCTGGCTAACCATGGAAACATTAGGCATTAGCTACTTAGACCTCCTAAAGGAACTTGACACAAGACCAAATAGAGGTAGTTTTTTGTTCACACGTAACTCACTACTCTGATATGATGTGGCCACATCACTTAAGGCATATATAGCATCGGAAAGAATGAATCATTGTTTGACCCTGTTCATCCACCATTGCTTACTGTTTTTAAGTTAGTTTCTCATCTACTTTAATATAAACTTTTCATTGGTTACCTTGGTCTCATTGATCCATATTCATAATTAATTAAGAGTCAATCTATTCTTATGGGATTCAGTACTTGGAATACTCCAAGATTATTATTCTACCGATAATGTATACTTGTACATGGACCTCATCTACCTATATTCTTACCGCTCATACATTTAGTTGATCAAAGCACCGAAATAAAGAATCCACTTATCAGAAATAAAGTCACAATCAAAGACAATTTGACCAATACGTGCCTCACGAGGAGAAGAAGGTAACTTTGATGATTTAGGCTTGTTGAGATGAATCTGCAAAAGTGCCAAAAGACTGGCATTGCTCATTGCTAATTGCTAATTGAATGTTGCCAAATGTGCAAATAGTGTGATCTCACCGTTTATTTATTTTGAGGAGCAAACTGATACTTTAGACAAGTGAAATAAGTGGTAATGGATTGTTGTTCTTGTGACAAATTTTAGAGATCACGATCCAACTGAAAAATTCAAGGTCAATTCTTCCTCTAATGACGTTCTTGTAACTTTTTTCAGATATCACGAGCATTATCAAAATAAAAAATGCTAGTATAGATGTCTTTGGAGATGGAGTTCAAGATCCAAGCAATAACAACTGAGGGCTTCGAAATTGAACCATCAACGAACCCAATTTTGTTCTTGACAGTTATGGTAATGATCATCGGTCGACTCCAAGAGATATAATTTGTCTCAGTGAGGAAGTCAAAGACAAAAATAAGAGTGGTATTATTGGTATGATAAAGATAAAACGGATCGATGTAATTAGTAACAATATAATAAGAAGAGAAAGAAAACAAAAATCATGGGATTTCCCAGATATTTGTCCCCATTGATGAATTGGAAAGAAAGGCACAGAACTGTCAGGCACACCAGAGAACTAAAAAGAAACATTCACTATTTGGAGAATAAAAAAGTTAGAGAGTAAAAAAATACATGCAACACTAACGAGATGGCTATATTTTTACTACTTGAAGTCATTTGTTGAATGGGACCATAACCAATTGCTTTTAAAAGTTGAAACTTATAAATACTAGTTCAATCCATAAGTTTTTTTTTTTTTTTTTTTTTTATTAATATTTTCAAAATTCAATTCCAGTTTTAAAAACTAAACACAAAAATTCCTTCCACTTCTAGGTTTCTTTCTTTTGTTATATACTTTTCTAGTTTCTCTACTCATGTTTTAAAAAACTAAACAAGTTTTGAAAACTATTAAAAAAAAAAAAATTTTAATGCTATTTTTGAAATTTGGAATTTGATTACTTTAGAAACATAAAATCATGGTAAAAAATTTGAGGGAAACAAACATAATTTTTAAAAATTAAATGATTATCAAACAGGGCAATAAAAAAACAGTTTTTGAAAACTTGTTTTTGTTTTTAGTATTTAGCTAGATTTAAAGTGTTTCTTAAAGAAATGTAAAAACCACAATTGAAAAATTGAGAGGTAACAAGCATGAATTTAAATTTTTAAAATAAATAAACAAAATTATTATCAAATGAGACTTTAGTTTTATGAACTAATTTTTATTTATCCAGTTTGTTTTTTTTTTTTTTTGTCACTAAACTTCCCTTCCAGCCTCATATTTAAAGATTCCCTGCATAGTAGTTTTGGCTTTTACTTATGCCTTTAGCACATGATTTCAAAGGGAATATATATATATATATATATATATGTAGTTTAATAACTGTGGAGTTAAAGAATCGAATCATAGTTCTTTAAAATGTTAATAGGTGTCTTATCTACTAAACTATGTTCGACAAGAAAACGAATATTGGTAGTGGGATGAATTGATGCTTGCATTTTTTTTTTCATATGTTCAACGTCGATATACCTTATTTTTAAATAGTAAATTCTTCTCCATCCCTAATCATGGTGGAACTGAAAGTTGCAAATCAGGCCCGTGGGACTTGTTTCAACCCATACAACGCTCGACGAAGAAGGCACACCTTCTGAGATGGCGGAGAAATACCTGGGGGTGGTTGCATATAGACTTCCCCAGATAAAGCTCCATTAAGGAAGCATTCTTGACATCCATTTAAAAGAAAGACCACTCTTTGGCTACAACAATGGCTCAGAAACTCCAAACAGATGTCATCCAGGCCAAGTTAAAGTGTGAAGTTGAAGGAGACAGCAGACTCATGCGGGAAGTCGAAGCGCGCGTTGTCGTTTGAAGAGGTATACGATGGGATGGTAAATGATAGTACTGAAAAAGTAGACGATAGTGTCAAGAGGCAGACGGTAGCATTTAAAGGAGGTAGACGATAACATCAAGAGATAGACGATAGCATTTAGAGGAGGTAAACGATAACGTTTAAAGGAGGTAGGCGATAGCGTCAAGAGATAGACGATAGCGTATAGACGATAACGTTAAGAGGTAGACGATAGTATCAAAAAAGGTAAACGACAATTTTAACCAGGTAGATGATAATACTAAAAGTACATAATAGTGGCACACCAACCTTTCCTTTATATTTCCTTGTGTTTTAAAATGTACATAGGTGTTATATTTATACAACATGGAATCCCTAATTTGGGAATGCAAGAATAATTCAACAACAAAAAATGGTTAGACACTTATTGTAACCATCCTATTCTTTTGGTAAAGAGGTAAGACTGTAATTTATGAAGTCTTGCACTACTGATGGAGCTACTGAGTGGATTTTCCTTTGGTGACGTGGCTGGCTGTATTGACATCCTTAACATCCCCCCTCAAATGAGAGGGTAGTTCTACTACACCGAGTTTGGATCGAAGGTGGAAGAACTGTGAGTGTGTTAAGGTCTTGGTGAAGCAGTTAGTGATTTGGTTAGAGGATGGTACATAAAGAACATTAAGCTAACCACTGAGGACTTGATCACGAACGAAGTGAATGTCGATCTCAATGTGCTTGGTCCGCGCATGAAACACCGGATTGATGGCTAGAGCACTGGCGCTGAGGTTGTCACACCACAGGATTGGAGCCGACTTCTGTTTCACACCAATCTCAGACAGTAGTTGTTACACCTAGATGATTTCTGCAGAGGCATAAGCAAGCGCTCTATATTTGGATTCCGTGCTGGACCGGGTTACAAAAAATTGTTTCTTTGAGGACCAGGAGACAAGATTACCACTAAGAAAGATGCAATAAGCAGCAACTGATTTTCGATTGTCTATGTTGGCTGCCCAATCGGCATCGGAGAAGGCCAAAACAGATAGGTTGGACTCATGTTGAATGTAGAGGCCAAAGTGTCAAGTGCCACTCATATATCTTAGTACTCTCTTCACCACTTGCCAGTGAACGCCCATAGGTTGCTTTAAGTACTGACTTAGATGATTAACGGCATATGTAATGTCAGGTCTTGTGGTGGTTAAGTACTGTAGGGTGCCAATCATGCTTCGATAGATATAGGGATTGTCAAGAGGAGTGCCATCGGAGATGGAGAGTTACTTGTTTAGAACACTCGGAGAGGGTGCCGGTTTTAGATCTCCAAGGTCAAGGCAAGTAGGTCCTCGACATATTTTTCTCGATTCAGTATAACTCTATTTGCGACAGTGTGCAGTTGACTCCAAGGAAGTAATGGAGTTGGTCAAGTTTTTTTAGAGCAAACTTGGAGTCCAAGGCTATTACAAACTTGTTGATTACCTGCGGATTGGTGCCAATGATAATTACATCATCAACATATACTAGTAAGAGTATCAAGGCAGAAGTGCTCTGATATATGAAGAGAGATGTATCAGACTTTAGTATGTTGTTCCAGGCCCTTGGTGCTTGTTTGAGGTCATATATGGTCTTGTGTAAACGATATACATGATTTGGTAGTTGAGGATGAACAAACCCTTGCGGTTGGCACATGTAAACTTCTTCATCGAGAACTCCATTAAGGAAGGCGTTATTGAAATCTAACTGTCTCAGTTGCCACCCTTTGTATACAGCAAGGCTAATGATGATCTGGATAATGGACGCTTTTACCAATGGACTAAATTTCTCAAAGAAATCAATGCCCGGGTTTTGATGGAAGCCTTTTGCTACGAGTCGTGCCTTGTAGCGTAGAATGGAGCCATGAGACTCCATTTGATTCTGAATACCCATTTATTCCCAACAATGTTCATCGAAGGTAATGGAGGAACTAAAGTCTAGGTCCGATTTTTCATCAGTGCTTGAAATTCATCACTCATCACTTTGTTCCACTACGTGGTTTTGAGCGCATCAGTGACTCGTGTGGGTTCGGTTATGAACCAGTCTTTGTGGATTTGGGAGGACAATATTTTGGGTTTGAAGATGCCTGCCTTTCCTCGGGTAATCATGGGATGAGTAGATATGGGTATAGGGTGTGGGACAGTATCGGGTGAAGGCTGGGCAGTGGACGACGAAGGTAAACGATCAGTGGGTTGAACGGTAGGCGATGGTGAGTCAGGAGGTAAACGATCGGAGGGTAAACAATCAGTGGGTAAACAACTAGTTTGTAAACGATCGGTAGGTAAAAGATCGGTGGGTACACGATCGGTGGATAAACGATTGATGGTAAGCGGGTGGTAGGTAAACGATCATTGGTTAAATGATCGCTGGATAAATTATTGGTGGATAGACGATTGGTGGGCTGGATATTACAAGATGAAGGTAAACGATCGCTGGGTAAACAACTGGTGGGTAGACAATCAGAAGAGGGAGGTGGGAAGGTTGGGTTGTCTGTAGAGTTATCAGTTGGTGATTGGGTGTGGGTTGTTCGGATAATTGGTGAGGGTGAGGTTGTGGACGTAGAGGGTATAGAGTCACTGTGCGGTGTGTCCTGACTGAGGGGCAGTCAGAAAACCGGGTGGATGGCAACTGCTTGCTTGGCTGGTCTGCAAGCTGAAGGAGACACTTGACAAGGAAAATCAGTTTCATCAAACCCAACATGCCGAGAGATGAACAACCTACCACTGGGGTTGAGGCATTTTATAGCCTTTGTGATTCACAGCAGGGCCGAGGTAGATGCACTTCTCTGTGCGATAACTCAAGTTATGTGAATTGTACGGTCTCAAGCAGGGAAAACATGCACACCCAAATATTCGAAGCTCCTCAAACTTGAGCTTCTTTTTTAACATCACTTCCATTAGAGACTATCCATTTAGGACAGGGGTGGGAAGGCCATTAATCAACAGAGTTAAGTATAAGAAAGCATCCCACCAATGATGTTAGGGAAGATGTGCTTGGGCTAGTAGGGTTAGCCCTGTCTCTACTATATGTCTGTGCTTCCTCTCAACCCTTCCATTTTCTGCTGACATATATGGACAGGTATACCTGGAGGCAATGCCAAGTTGATGATAGACTTTGTGTATCTTGACAAATTCTCCACCATTATCCGACTGTAGGGACTTGATCAGTGTATTGAACTGAGTTTGTATCATGGTGAGAAAGTGTTGAAAAACTGCAAGTGTGTCACATTTTAACCTCAGAGGATAGATCCATGTGTACCTACTGTGATCATCAACAAAGATAGCATAATGTTTGTACCCATTTGTAGACAAGAGATGAGCTGGACCCCACTAATCAGTATGTATAAGTTCAAAGGTTGAAGATGCTCTTGAGTTAGAGTTAAGGAAGGCTAAAGAGTGCGATTTTCCATAGCTACAAGAATCACAAAATTTGAGCTCTTCATTAGATAACATAGGAAGATTACAGTCTTTGATAATAAATTCTAGTGTTTTTGACGAAGGATGGCCAAGTCTTCTATGCCATGTAATCTTAGACACCCTATGCATCGAAGATATGCTAAGAGTAGTTTATTCTTATGCACTGGCTACGATGGTAATCCGTTTCCTACTGACTTCGAGCTGACTTATGCACTTTCTAACTGATATAGTCCATCTTTAAGCACTCCCTTCATTAATGTTTGTCTCGTACCCTTGTCCTTAACAAGACAGTAATCCGTGTGAAATTCAATAAATATGTTATTGTCTTTTGTTAGCTTAGATATACTGACCAAATTTTTTGCTATGGTAGGCACACATAACATATCATTCAGTTTCAAATTGCAGGCATCACTAGACAGACATGCAGTTCCAACATGAGAAATTTCTAGAGCATTACCATTAGCTACAGTGACTGCTTCAGTACCTGAGTATTCAGTCAGGTTGCCAAGATTGTTGAAATCTGAGGTAACATGATTTGAGGCACCATTGTCAGCATACCAATTTGCATCAGTCATGTTTTCTTGTCTTGTATGAAAGGGATTACTTCCATAAGTAGTGGCTAGGGCTGTTGGATGAGGTTATGTGTTTTTGGTCTAGTTGTTGGGGAAGGGTTGTCCCTTGTTTTGAGGAGAATTGGGAACAAAATCTCTGTTATACCTGTTGAAGCAGTAAAATGCTATGTGTTCTACCTTCCCACAAACTTGACACACAGGTTTGTTGTTATTTCTTCCTCTGCCTCGACGTTTGCCATGGCCACCATCACCTCGTTGTCTTCCACCAGTACAATGGTTGTTGCTATTGGTCTTGTTATTTTGGTTGACATGTCTAGTATTTGTCATATTCACTGACGCATTACTGACTTGGTTGAAGCCTACTGTCATCTTTTGGTTTGACTGATGTTCCAATTTGCTTTCATACAGGAGAAGTTTCGACTGCATATCAAGCCATGACATGTCCGCTCTCCCTTGGATCGTGGCCATGATGGCATTGTACTCTTCATCAAGTCCTAGTAGCACCTGTGAAATAAGAGCTCTTGGTGGCACTAAACTACCAGCTTGCACAAGATTATCAGTATTCATTTTCATAGTTCGAAGGTACTCTTCCATTTTCAAATTACCTTTTCTGATTGTTTGGAACACATGCCTCAGATAATTTTCTTCAGCCCCAGACTTTACACCAAAGAGTTGTTGAATGTTGGTCCACAGATCCCTTGCACATTCACATCCCATCACTTGAATGGTAACTTCTGGTGTAATGGAGTTATATAGCCAGCCTAGGAGGAGTTTATCTATAGCCATCCATGCTTCGTATTGAGGATTTACCTCAAGTGTTGTCGACGAGCTGGAGGCACCACTGCCGGAGCTTCCTTTTGCGCTGCACGGAGCAACTTCTACTCTAGTCGATCCAGTCGGTATGCTCTCACTGACTGCAGGTTGTAAAAACATCGAGGGATAAACTTTTTGTCCGATCAGGTGTCCTTCAAGTTGGTAACTCCGAAGGATTGGAAGTGCCAAGTTTTTCCATAGAAGGAAATTTCTGCGATCAAGGTTGATGAAGGTTATCTGATTGAGGAGTTGGTTTAAGGGTGGGTCGCTGAAGTTGGCTATGCCGAGAGCGGTTTCCAGGTTTCCTTGATTGACGTTGGTCATTATTTGCTCTGATACCAAGTTAAAGTGTGAAGTTGAAGGAGATGGCAGACTCACACGGGAAGTCGAAGCGCGCATTGTCGTTTGAAGAGGTATACGACAGGACGGTAAACGATAGTACTGAAAGGGTAGACGATAGTATCAAGAGGCAGACGATAGCATTTAAAGGAGGTGGATGATAGCATCAAGAGATTGACGATAGCGTTTAGAGAAGGTAAACGATAACGTCTAAAGGAGGTAGATGACAGCGTCAAGAGATAGACGATAGCGTGTAGACAATAACGTTAAAAGGTAGACAATAGTATCAAAAAAGGTAAACGACAGTTTTAGCCAGGTAGATGATAATACTGAAGGTACACGATAGTGGCACGCCAACCTTTCCTTTATATTTCTTTGTGTTTTGAAATGTACATAGGTGTTATATTTATAAAACATGGAATCCCTAATTTAGGAATGCAAGAATAATTCAACAACAAAAAAATAGTTAGACACTTGTTGTAACCATCCTATTTTTTTGGTAAAGAGGTAAAATTGTAATTTATGAAGTCTTGCACTACTGATGGAGCTGCTGAGTGGATTATCCTTTGGTGATGTGGTTGGTTGTGTTGGCATCTTTAACAGGCCATAGGTGCAAAAATTTCTTTATAATCGATCCCATCTTCTTGAGAGTATTCTTTTGTCACCGGTCGGGTTTTATATCGTGCAATAGAAGCATCAGAGTGTGTCTTGATCATGTAAACTCACTTACAACCAATAGGCTTCTTACCAAGAGGTAAGTCAACATAGTCCCATGTGTGCATCTTGTCTAAGGCCTGGAGTTCATCACTCATAGCTTGCTACCACAGGGGGTTAGTATTCGCCTCAAGAAAAGAGGTAGGTTCAATCAAGGAACTAACAGGTGAGACAGATGAAAATCTTGTAGGTGAGTAGGATCAAGAGCAAGTTCAGACTCCACAGGTGAGACAGATGACGGATCGGGATCAACAGAGACGGGCTCAGATTGCTCAAGCCCAACATCAAGAGAAGGTGCAGATGAAGGAAACATTAAGATCAACAGACTCATCAAGAAGAAAGAGATGAGGACCTGAAAGAGAAGCATCAAAGGTTGAAAGACTAGAAGACATTGTATGCTCCTAGAAAGTGACATAACGAGAGATGCACCGTCTATTTGAAAGAGAATCCCAATAGCAAAACCTTTGTGCTCAGTTCCGTAGTCGAGAAAGCAACAAAGACGCGCATGTGGTTCTAATTTGGTATGTTCATGGGGATGGAGAAGGACAAAACACGCACAACCAAAGACTTTGAGGGTAGAGTAATCATGAGTAATGTATAAACGTTCAAATGGAGAAACATTGTGAAGGACAGGCGAAGAAAGACGATTTATTGTGTAGACAGAAGTAAGGGTGGCCTCTTCCCAAAATTTGGTGGGACAGAAGGCAGACAAAAGATGAGCTCGAAAAAAATCTAGAATGTGGTGATGTTTATGTTATGCTCGCCCATTCTGTTGAGAGGTATGAGGATAAGAGCACTAGACAAGAGTACCTTGTTAGGTGAGAAAGGAAAGACGTCTGGTGTCCTTATACTCCAAGGTGTTATCTGTACAAAG
The DNA here is from genome assembly GCF_027475165.1 of Benincasa hispida. Classification (NCBI taxonomy): domain Eukaryota; kingdom Viridiplantae; phylum Streptophyta; class Magnoliopsida; order Cucurbitales; family Cucurbitaceae; genus Benincasa; species Benincasa hispida. Next base: position 33,570,351 of record NC_143487.1, on the reverse strand, counting down.
AGCTCTAATTATATGAGAGAACAGAGTGTGAACCATATTAGTAAAATCAATATATATTTAAGGCAAGGCAGAACAATATTTAAGAAAATATATCCAGGTGAACCGAGAGTAATCATCAATAAACAGGACAAAATAGCAATATCCAGTAACAGTAGAAGTAGGAGCAGGACCCCAAATGTCAGAGTGAATTAAGTCAAAAGGTTGATTGCATATAGAATTGGACTGAGACAATGATATTACAGGTTGTTTATCAAGTTTGCAATTCACATAATCAAATAGAATAAAGTTGGACACATTATTCAAATTTTTACTAGAAATAAAATGACGAAGTTTGTCTAGAAGCATGACCAAAATGAAGATGCCACTGATATATAGCAGAGTTAGTGGCAGAAGTAGGAAAAAAAAACAAGCAGGCAACTGAAGTGATGTAAGTTCAAACAATCTTCCCATTTTGTGACTCGCACTAACTATCTATCCCGTCTATGGATCCTAAACCTGACACCTAGTAGAAGAAAAAGAGACTATTAAGTTAAGATCACACAACTGTTTGACTAAGGTAAGATTAAAGGTTATATTTGGAACACAATAAGTATTGGAAAGTTGGAGTGTGGAAGTGTCAATGGATCCAAAATGGGATATGGTCATACAATTACTGTCAGCAGCATAGATGAGAGGAAGGGATTTAGCAGGAGTGGGTGTAGTCAGAAGGGAAAAATCATGTCATATGATTACAACATGCGGAATCAAGAAGCCATCGATTACCTGGAGAAATCGCAAGGGCGGAAGAATTGGACGAATCACCTATTTTAGCAAGTCTTGCAAATCAGTAGAGGAGGCGGTAGCAACGGCAAAGGTAGAACCAGGCTTATTAACATGTCTTGTCTTCGAAGAATGTCCTGGAGGTCGTGGTGGTCGTGTGGGACAGTTGTCCGAAATATGCCCACGTTTATGACAATATCTACACTCGACTTTTAGACAGCAGCAAATTTGTGCCCAGTGAGCTTACATTTTTTTACAGAAGAGAGCTTTAGAGGCACTAGGCAAATGATTGCTTGCAAGCACTACCTTAGATTGTCTGGAAGAAGCAATGCTAAGACGTTTTTCCTCAATAGGATTTCCTGAATTGCTATGTCCAGTGAGGGAAGAGGACTGCAATGCAGCAAAGCCGCACGAATAGATTCATATTCTGGACAAAAACCCATAAGAACCTTAATAAGATGAAGATGATCAGCACTGATTTTAGCTTGATCTAATTGTGTCCAAATTGACTAAAGCGTGGCGAGATATTTGTTAACGAATTGACTAGTCTCTTGACTGAGACCAATAAGAGTGTTGTGCAGTTGATAAAAATGAGCTAATCCAACAAACTAAACACGTGTAAATAAGAAATCCCATAAACTCTTGGCATCATCAAACACATCAAACTGAGCATGGATGGCAGGTATAGACGTATTACCGAGCTAAGTGATGATCTGATGATTTTTACTATCACAATCCTCTAACCGTTCAATAAATTTAACATTATCCTCAGCGGATATCTTGACTAGTTTAGGAATATCCCCGGTGACAACATACCAACAAGGATAGTACTAATAACGCGAAACACATGATCCTTCTCCATGTGACTTGATTTGGGTCAATTGTGATGAAAAAAAAAAAAAAACAGGCTTATGGCTTGGCTCAGCTCAGTCAACTGATGGCCCAGCTCAACAACTCGACTCCACTGAAAAATGGCTCAACAACTTAGCTCCATTGGAAAATGGCTCATCGACATAGCTTGTTGTCTGCTTGACTTGTTTGCAGCTCAGCTTGACGAGAATGGCTGAATGGATTTGGCTCATTGCTGATGGTCTGGAAGCTGACAATGGCGAACAGAACCACATGCATGATGTTGGCTCTCTGACATTGACGTAGTTACTCTGACATTGGCAAATGGAAGGTGGGCGAACGCGATGGAGACATGCTCAGTGGATTTAGGTGTGAGGCGGTCTATCTGGTGGATTTGGGTATGAGGCGGTTTATCTGGTGGATTTGAGTGTGAGGCAGTTTCGAGACGTGTTCGGTGGATCTGGGTTTGAGGCTGTTTTTCCTATGGATTTGGGTGTGAGATGTTGCGAGATGTTATGGATGTGAGGCAAAGGGGTCTGGGATCTAGAAGCAGAAGCAAAGGCTGATGTAAGGAGAAAGCTGTTGTGAGGTATCTGGAGACAAGGGTCTGGTAAATCCAGAAACAAAAGCCTATTGTGAATAGAGGACTAGACTTGTGAACAGAGGGTTGGAGATGGTAGAAAATGCCTAATTTGGCTCTGATACCATATTGAAAATATATTTCACGAGTATAGTCTGTACAAAGAAGTATGTTGAGTATAAACACAACTTCAAGGGCTAAGAATAGACATCAACCAACACTCCTAAAGTCTTTAACCTTCCTAACCACAAAAACTAAGTCTAAATAGTTACACATTTAACACAAGAATTAAAGAAAAATTGTAATGGGTGGTAAATTTAGAATCTATAATTGCAAACATGGACTTTTGATGTATGGAAATTTGTTGATATAATTTCTCAAATTTTATTTTTTGTTCATTTTGTATTCTAATTTTGTCCTTTTAACAAATTCATGCTCTTGTTTATTGATTCGGTTGGAATAAAGAAAGAGAGAAGGAAGGATAAAGAGAGAAATTTAATAGAGAGATAGAATGATAGAGCGAGAAAAACGGAGAGAGAGAAAATGATGAGAAGATCTCACTAGCGGTGATTCACGAGATGACTACTGATGTCTAGATGCAGCAAGATTGACACGGTTGATGTAAGAAGGTATCAAGAAGGCGAAATGTGGGCAACGACAGATGGAAACTAATGAGAGGGAGAATGATAGAGAGAGAAACTTATGAGAAGATCTCACTAGCGGCGATTCGCATGACGACGACCGGATGTGTAGGGAGGTTACGGCAGTTGATGGTGGAAGGTGGCAGGGAGGCAGAACGTTGGGCGGTCACGGATGGTATGGAGGGAAAAGAGAGAGATATGAGAGAGAATGGATCTGTTCGTGCAAAGAAGAAGAAAATTGGGTGTTTCTTTCTTTTTTTCTTTTTTGTTTTTAAATCTAAACTTAATATATTTTATTTCAAATGTATCAATTGTATAAACCAGTGCATTATTATAAAGTATATCAAAAAAATAACCCAATGTATCATTATCAAGTATATCAATAGTATATTAGTAAATTATATCAGTATATCAGTCAGGTACATCATTATCAAGTATATCAATCGAGTGTATCAAGTGTAAAATCAGTAATGTATCAAGTATATTAGTAGTGTATAGAGGATATCACGAATATCAAGTGTCTTAAAGATATCAAGGCTATCAGTTGTATCAAGTATATATCAGTAGTGTATTAAGGGTATCAAAGATATCAAGTGTATTAGTGATGCATCAAGTGTATCAAGAATATCAAGGATATTAAGTGTATCAGTAGTGTATCAAATGTATAATAGTGTATCAAGTGTTAGTAGTATATCAAGTGTATCAAAGGTATCAAGTGTATATGGGTAGTATATCAGTATATCGAGTATATCGAATGTATCAAGTGTATATTAGTAGTGAGAGTGTATATCGGTAGTATATCAATATATCGAGTAAATCGAGTGTATCAAGTGTATAGTAGTAGTGAGAGTACAACGGACATTTTACATGCTTAAATGTGAAATGGTCTTCCTTTGTTGCCATTTTCCAAACCTGATATATATGGGCTATGGGCCTAATTTTAAAGTTTTTTTTTTAGATTTTTACAAAAAATTCTCTTTGGGACATATATTTCATAAATGCCTTTAAATTTGATTTTTTTTTTTTTCAAAGAAGGCTTTTAGTGTTATTTTGAACAATTTTACCCTTTATATATATATATATATATTCTTCTTTACGAAGCTCCTTTAATGTTGGAGAGAGAAAAATACATTTATTATGGAGAGAAAAACTAAATTTAATATGATTTTTTTCCATTTTCAATTGGAGAGAGAAAATGCATTTAATATAATTTTTTAATTTTTCAAATTGAGAGAGAAAATGTATTTAATATGATTTTATTTTAAGGTTTTGGTTTCAAAAATTCATTTTTCGTCTTTTATGTATATACATATGAAGCTCATTTCAAATATATACAACGATATTTCAAATCTTTCCCAGGTTATTTCAAATGTATATATTTTACATACTTTGTCAATTTATATTCGTCTTCTTCATCCAATTGCAGAGTTAATTAGTCTTGTTTATAATGAGATATGTATTCTGCATATTTTTTTATATCTACCCATGTATATTTAGTTATTTATGGATATATATATCTCATATTATATACTACAAAATAGATCAAATTATTTAAAAAACAACAAACACAATTTGTGGGCTCTAAATGTTGTATATATTTTTGTTTATATTAAAATTATGAGACTTGAAAATTAATTTGAAACCATATAACTGGGATTTTTTACTACTGTTAGGGAGCTATCATTAAGGTGTGATTTATTGGAATTTTTTACTACTTGAATGAAATTTATAATATACTGTCAGTACATTTCATATATTGATTAGAATATTTGTAAACATCGAACATAATGCTTAAAGGTAAATTTAAAAATAACCATGATTTTGTAAAAAAAAAAAAATGAAGAAAATCTCATACATGAAAATGGAAAAGAAAATCATATTAATTGGGAAACTTTCGAATGGTAGAACCATCTATTTGAATGCATTTTAAATATACTTACCAGTACATTTTATATATTGGTTAGGATATTTGCAAACATCTAATACAATGTTTTAAGGTATATTTAAAAATAACCATGAATCTTCCAAAAAAACCAATTAATTATCGTGAAATTGATTGTATCCGAATACATATCAAATATATTTTCTCATATATTTCTTATGTAGGTTAGAACATATGCAAAAATCTCATACAGTGTTCAAGGGTATATCAAATACCACAATATACCTCATAAAACAAGTAGTTTAATTTCTTTAAAAAATATATCATTTATATCAAATAGATGTGTATATATATCACTTTTCAAATAAAGAAAAATATATACCACAATATATAGCATAAAACAAGTAGTCTAAATAAAAAAAATCAGCATAATTTATATTAAATAAACGTATATACATATCACATATATGTATTTTTAGGGTTAAAAAGTAGAAGAGTAAGCCCTTATGGTTGTAGCCCATCCCCATTTGCTGCTTTTCGACCGTTTGCAACTCTATTTTCTCCGACTTTGTCCAAGTCCCGTCGTCGTTCGCCTAGCTCGTTTGACTCTGTTTTCTCCTCGAAGACGATGGCCACATCTTCACCTCTGGTTGCATCATCCAATTTCTTCAACTTTCCTCGACATAATAACGACGAAGATTGGACAGTGATGAACGGGGCAAAGAGAAAGATTGGTCGAGGAGAATGAAAAGGGGAACTTGAGAGGAGTGGGTTTGAGGGAATGGGAGAAATATGATGGATAAGAAGATGAAGAAGAAGATGGAGATGAGAGAGAAGAGTAACAAGGAAGTGGGATAAGCCCTCATGCATGGATACACAAAAATATAGGCCAGGATAGATACACAAATCTCTAGATTAATTTTTTAATTTAATTTTGTTTTATAAAAATAATGAATGAGGGCTTAATGGTAAATAACTATTGATCAAGGAGACCGATGGATCCTTTTTATAAAAAAATATAAAATAAAATGTTTAAGATATTAACGTAATATGAGTTTAATCTTAAAAGTATTTTTTTTCCTTCTTCCTACCATCATCCCAAAATTAAATGGTAAAAGATTTCAATTGTATTAATATATCCATTTGAAGTTGTGTTAGATGGATTAGTTTCAAATCTATCTTCTACGAATCCCTGTGGTGTCTTTTTATTTAATTATTTTTCAATGTCTATAATGGTTAACATTTTCATCTTTAGCTTTTATTTCTTTCTTCCCCTACAAATTTCCACTTACATTAAACTTCTCAATCACATTTAGTACGTTATTTTATTTTATTGCTTTCCCTAATCAATTTTTTTAATTTATTTTCTAAAAAAAACGATTTTTTATTTAAGTTAAATAATGTAGTGTAGACATATTTAGTTCAGGATATTTTCATTTTTATTATTTGTATTTGTATTGTTTTTATTATTATTATTTAAAAGATTTCATATTTTTTTTTAGTTTTATTGTACTTTATCTTATTTTTCTAATTCTTCTCCTTATTTTCATTTTCCATTTTCTTTTTTTTATTTTCTTTTGATATTTTATTATTTATTTTCTCTTTATTAGTTGCATGAATATAGAGTTTATGTAGTAAGATAAAAGTATTTGCAAATATAGATTTTTTATATTAAAGATTTAGCCCGTAAAAAGGAAAAGACAAAAATGGACATGGGCCGTTTGGCCACAATGTAAAGGACTATTTTATTAATTATAAATTTCATTTTGACCCTTCATTTTCTTCTAGAAAACGCGAAAAACGTTTCCAACCCTTTCGAGCTCCGACAGTACCGTCTTCTTCCGATTTCAACCTTTCGATTTCGACAGTGCCGTCTTCTTCTGCTTCGACAGTGTCGTCTTCTTCCCCATCGATTTCGTTCCAAACTTCAAAAGGTACGTTGTTCTTCTTCGTTTCTTCTTTTTCCTTTGTTCATTTCTTCATCACTAATAGCACAAATTCGAAAACGTAGGGCTTCGTTCTTCTTCCATTGACAATTTATATAAGAAGATAAATAGTTATTTCAAATTAGGGCTACATGCATTCTCCATCTTTTTTAGGTGTTTCATTCAGTGTTTTATTATGCATTTTGGTCACAGTATAGTCATCACGGTGTAGTCATCACAACTAGACTAATAGTCATCAAAATGTTGATTATGTGAAGATTATTTGTAATGTTGATTGTAATTTGCTAGTTTTTCGAGGAATATGTTGATAGTTTATTGTTGACTGTGTTTGATTGCTAATTATGTGAAGATTAGTACTGTGTTTCATTGTGATTTGTTGATGTTTAACTAAATATTATGCTAATTTAGTTATTTATTAGTGATAGAAGTTATCAATGATGTTTCACTGATGTTTCAGTGATTGTTTATTGTTGTTTAACTGATGTTTCAGTATTGTTGTTTATTGTTGTTTCAGTGATTGTTTATTGTTGTTTAACTGATGTTTCAGTATTGTTGTTTAGCTGAAATTTATTGTTGTTTAACTGAAGTTATCACTGATGCTTCACTGATGCTTTAGGGAATATGTTGACAGTTCATTATTGTTTTTTTTATTGTTGTTTAACTGATATTTATTATTGTTTAACTGAAGTTATCACTAATGCTTTAGGGAATATGTTGACAGTTCATTGCTAGTTTGTTGATGGATTTATCTATCAACAAACTATCCATCAACAAACTATCACTAATGGATACTATCATTGATGCTAATGTAGTTCCCTGTACTGTGATTTGATGATTGTTTATTCATAGGAAAATTATCTATCACTATTATTGCTATCAATAATATGAATCTAATGGTTCTACATGTTTGTTTTTAGGATAGAAGTTATCATTGATTCTTTAGAGAATATGTTGACAGTTCATTGATAGTTTGTTGATGGATTTATCTATCAACAAACTGTCACTGATGGATGCTATCATTGATGCTAATTTAGTTCCCTATACTGTGATTCGATGATTGTTTATTCATAGGAAAAGTATCTATCACTATTATTGCTATCAATGATATGAATGTAATGGTTCCACATGTTTTTTTTAGGATAAATGGAGAAAGAAAGTAGGAAAACATTAGAAGGATCAACATCTGTGAAAAAGCACAAGAAGATCAAGGTCACAATCTAACGATATTTTATAAATTTATATAGATTTGTGGTTGCTTTTTTCTTACATTTATGTTATTGTTATATATACAGGAAAATGTATTAATTATTTCAGAAAGTGAATGGACAAATCCATTAAAGTCAGCTCCTTCATAAGTTTAGATGTCCTAGCTAACATAGAAAAATTAGATGAGCCATCACTTCAACTATTTAGAGAAGGTTCTTTTGGGCACTTCTTAGATATGAAAATGAAAAGGGTGCCCAACCAACTCATATCATACCTTATTAGAAGGTAATGCACAACTACCAAGCAAAATATCTTGGCCTTTAATTTAGAAGGACATATTTCAGAATCTGGCCTCAAGGATTTTTGTTTAGTAGCAGGTTTAAATTGTGATGATTACCCTATAGATGATATCTATAATGAACAGGAATCAATGGACAACACAATTAGGAACTTCTTTTTCGAGACAAATACAAAATTTATAAGAAAAGAGCTCCAACCTACTCTTAATTTGTTAGGTTCTGATGCCAACATACCCATTGATATAAAGGTCAAACTTGCACACTTGTATTTTCTATAAAGCTTCCTAATTCCTGCACAATGACATAACAAAGTAATTTGGAAGCACCTAAAAATGTTGGATGATGAAGAAAGGTTTAGATCTTATCCATGGGGCAAGGTTTCCTTTGAACTAAATATAGAGTTTTTTAAGAAGGTTGTCATCAATAAGCCATCTTCCATTTTCCTCTAAGGATTTCCACAAGTTTTGGTATATTGGGCTTTTAAAATTATACCAAGATTATCCAACCCCACTATTGGATTTGCACGAAGAATAAAAAGTGATGGACCTAGACTTACTCAATGGGAATCTCAAGAACCTAATGATTGGCAACACATCAACAAGAACTTTTTCAAAGCCACTGTTGTAATTATTTTATCACTGTTATTTCCTTTATTTATATATATTATTAGCATGTTATCAAATGATAGAAACTATAACTGATGTTTCAACTTTTATGACATAGAAGATACCACTATCAGTGATAGCTTCTATCAGTCATTTAGAACTATTGTGATATTTTCTATCATTGATAGCATGTTATTGTAGATAGAAGCAATCGGTGATAGCTTGAAATCAGTGATTGTTTCTATAAATTAGCTGTATCACTAATATCTTTATTAAACTTTCAGTTTACTTTTACTTCATTTGTTCCAACTGAACAAAAATTGCAATCCAAATATTATGCCTATTTTGAGCTGGAAACCAGGGAGATGGATATAGAAAAAGAAAAATAAGAAAAACAAATGTCAACTGGGAGAAGAATTGCATCATTACAAGAGGCAATTGAAGAATTAAAAAGAGGACAAGAAGATATTAAGAAGGACATAAATGAAAAGCACAAGGAGATTCTTGACATATTGGGCCACATAAAAGAAGCTATCAGTGATAAACTTCCACAAAAAGAAGAATGTGGTGAAAAGAAATCTCAAGAATCTCTTGAGAACAACAAAGCGCCTTCATCTAGTTTGGAGCTTTTAGATGCAAGTTTGGAAGTTCTAGAGGTAAAACTTGTGATTTTCTTTTCTGTAAAGAAGTACAATAACAAAAATGATATATGCATGCAGATTGAAGTTGACACTACTAAGAGAATGACCAACAAGAACAATTGCATGATGATCCTGGAGATCAAGAGGAAGATCGAGAAGAAAAAGATAAATAAGATATGATGAAAAGAATGTAAGTATTGATTGATTGATGATCTTAATTATAACATTAGCATGCTATCAGTCATATCTGAAATCATTGATAAGCAACTATCAGTGATAACACGCTATCATTGATAGTTTGTTATCAGTGATAGTATAAATAATAGGAAGCTTTATTTACTTGACTGATACTGATAGCACATTAATGTCATGTTATATTTGATTCCATGATTTCAGGTGATTGAAAAGACTCTTAAAAAGAGTCCAAAAAAATATCGACCAAAGGTTGTCATCGAAAATATGGAGGACAACAAGAGACCAAAAAGACAAGCAAAACCAACCAAGAAAATTTTGGAGAACGCAAAGAAACAAAAGAAAGACAAAAATAAGGTCTCTCCAAATGTGTCTACCAAGGTGTCTCCAAGCAAAGCTACAAGGCAGTCTCCAAGGTGGAATGACGACGCTTCAAGTTTTGATTTCAAAATATCACAACTTTGATTGACAATAGATAGACTTGTTTATTGACAATAGACTTTTTGACAATAGTTTGAAAATTATTTTGCAATATACAATGATTGTTATGATTTTGGAAATTACATTGTTATTTTACAAGATCAATGATAGTTAGATTGAATCAATATGAATCCTTCATAAATGTGATTGATATAGTTGCAACTTTCAATTTATTTTAGGGGCTGTTTGGTTGGAGGGATCGTGTAGTATAAATGTGACTGATTCATAAATGTGATTGCTATAGTTGCAACTTTGAGTGATCATGTAGCAGAGCTAAGCGATCGTTTAGCCCAGCTCAGCTATCGTGTAGCATTTGGTACACGATCGTCTAGCATTGGGTAGGCGATCGTATAGCATTTTGTTACTCAGCGATCGTGTAATAGAGCTAAGCGATCGTATAGCCGAGCTCAGCGATTGTGTAGTAGATCTAAGCAATCGTGTAACATTTGGTACACGATCATCTAGCATTGGGTAGACGATCATTTTATTACTCAGCATTGTGTAGCAGTCTAAGCGATCTATAGCATTTGGCAGGCGATTGTCTAACATTAGGTAGGTGATCGTATAGCATTTTGTTACTCAGCGTTGTATAGCAGATCTAAGCGATCGTGTAGCATTTGGTAAGCAATCGTCTAGCATTGGGTAGGCGATCATATAGCATTTTGTTACTCAACGTTGTGTAGCAGATCTAAGCGATCGTGAAGCATTTGGTAGGCAATCGTCTAGCATTGGGTAGGCAATCGTATAGCATTTTGTTACTCAGTGTTGTGTAGCAGATCTAAGAGATCGTGTAGCATTTGGTAGGCAATCTTATAGTATTTTGTTACTCAGCGGTTGTGTAACGAAGCTCAGTGATTGCGTAGATAATTTCGATCGTATAGTATTTGTTACTCAACGATCGTGTAGCATTTGGTATACGATCATATAGCATTGGATAGGCGATCGTATAGCATTTTGTTACTCAGCATTGTGTAGCAGATCTAAGTGATCATGTAGTATTTGGTAGGCAATCGTCTAACATTAGGTAGACGATCGTATAGCATTTTGTTACTCAGCGTTGTGTAGCAGATCTAAGTGATTATGTAGCATTTGGAGGCAATCAGCTAGCATTGGGTAGGCGATCGTATAGCATTTTGTTACTCAACGTTGTGTAGCAGATCTAAGAGATCGTGTAGCATTTGGTAGGCGATCATCTAGCATTAGGTAGGAAATCATATAGCATTTTGTTACTCAGTGATCATGTAAATAATTTAAACGATCGTATAGTATTTTTTTATTCAGCGATCATGTAGCAGAGCTAAGCGATCGTGTAGCATTTGGTTGGCGATCATGTAGCATTGGGTAGGCGATCGTATAGTATTTTGTTACTCGGCGTTGTGTAGTCGAGCTCAGCGATCATGTAGCATTTGGTAGGTGATCGTCTAGCATTGGGTAGGTGATCGTATAATAGTTTGTAAACGATCGTTTGGACTTGTTAAGCGATTGTATAGTATTTTGTAAACGATCGTTTGGACTTGTTAAGCGATTGTCTAGTCTTTGGGTCAGTTCTTCAACAGGTTATTCAATGTTCTTCAACAGGGTTGTTGCATTGATCAAACTTTAAACACAAGCTGCACAACTTCTATCATTGATAGTATGGTATCAGTAATGCTATACGATCGTGTAGCATTTGGTTGGCGATTCTATCAGTGATAGAATCTATCATTGATGGATTTTCTACAAAAATGCTTATGTACTACCAGTGATAGAATCTATCACTTCATTGTATTAATTGCTCACAGAAGCTATTACAGATAGCTTGATATAATTTCTTTCAATTGTTGTGGCTAAAGGAAAACGAAAGCTTCATAAATAAAAGCATCATATTGTGAAGCATCATATTGACTAAAGAATGGATATATCAACAACAAAGTCTGTTCCACTAACAAAACATTAGTAACAAGGTCTCTAATATATTTATGACAAACATAAATAACAAATTGTCTCACTATCAAATGGTTAAATTGATGACAACAAGCAGCAACTACAATCTAATTGAAAAATTGGTGATAAGCATAGGCTGTCTCACTATCATTGATAAATTGATGACAAACATCAATTACAAAACAAGCTTCTTCATTACAAAAATCAATTACAAATCAAGCTTCTTCATTAAACAACTGGTGGAAATTTGTATGTCCTACAATTATGGCCATGGCGATGACATCGACTGCATTTCGAGCTCCTTTTCTTTTCACCAATTGATAATATTCTTTGTTTACGTGGTCGTCCAACCGGACGTTTAACTATTTGAGATAATACATTCACACTAACATCAACAGATCTCCAATCAGAATGATTTCCAATAGGATAAACTGATCCTTTATAGGTTTAGAACAATGTACTGCAAAAATAGTAGTCCGACACAAAAGTATATATATCTAAATTTAGCCCACGAATAACAGTACAAGCATGAGCACATGGAATCTCCACCAAATCCCAAACACAACAACTGCGTGATTTATAGGCCAAATTTACCAAAAAGTGATTGTCCCCATCATCTACTTTATATTCTTCATTGTTAATAGGATCAACCTAAAAAATAAAATAGTCAACAAAATGTAATCAACTAGGTGAACTAATGGAATGTCAATGAAAACTAAAATATAAACGAAAATTTAAGTGATACTTGATGCGTTATTTTATGCGATGAAATAATGGTAGAGATTGCGTTGATGGAAAATACGTTATGCAAGCAAATTTTCTCAGCAAGATCCAAGTATAAATCCTACTGAGTTGTCTAGTAAGCCCAGGGTCGAACTCAGGGACTAAGGAAAATAATATGTGGTGGTAATTTATAGATCACTTTGCGGTAACAATAAATTAAAGAGTTGGTTGGTTTGTTGTTTATAGTATAAAATGTATGCGGCTGAGTTAAGAAAAGAGTTAATATTACGAAAGTTGCGATGAATATACGGGGGAATGGGTTGAGAAGGGGTTTAGCTAACACTTCCTAGGATTGCGTTCATGTTATGCGATCATCCTACACACATGCAATAGCAAATCATCTCTCAACACAAATACTACGGCTTCTAGTTTTAGAACGCATGCGATATGTGCAATGATGTCTATAGGACTTATACATAAGCCTCTATTCTTGTCTATGCGATGACGATTGACACACACACATACAAGGTGACTGTATAATACCATAACCTATCTCTAGGATGCATGCGATGCATGTTGACAAACAGAGCTTATCTCTAAGTCTCAATCTCTTGCTTATGCAGATCTAATCTTGCTCTCTCGAGTCTAGATTCTAACCTAGCTCTCTTCAATCTTAGGTTCTTTCTTTAGACTCTCTCTCGAGTAGCTCTAAAGGGTGATGGACGTAACATAAGACAAGATGATCACATGCGATGAAAATTCTCGGTCATGTTAGCTAAGTACTTCTCAACCCATTCGATAGATTTAGCTACTCATGCGTGTTTTAAAGAGAGTGAACAGATGTAGATAAGCAAGTTCTATTTTATAGATATATAATCGAAATACAAAATGACAATGCGGAATAAGAATAAAGAGCCTAGTAGAAATTTCTTGCTTCCCAAGGCTTTTACACTATTCTTCTCTACTCTGCTCAAAAGATATTCTTGCTCTTGCAAGAGTCGACCCTCTCTTTATTTTTCGACGCTCCCTGGCACTCTCTCGAGCTTACCAGGGCGATCTTTCAGCATCTCTTCCCTTCTCTTGCTCTGCCTTCTAAGTATAAGAAACTAAGAACAAGGCTAAGTATCGGCTAAATGGTGAACTCTCAAAACTGGGCAAACTACTTCACTGAAGGTAATCTTTGGTATTTATAGACTTTAGGGTGAGAAGCTTCTTCTTTCTTATAATTGTACTGATGGGATGACATTAATTCTCTGTTTATGCGCCGAATATTTGTCATCGAAAAGTTGAGTGTACTTGCTACAGTGGTCGTTAACAGCTTGTCAACTTAATTCGGAATTGTCCGTCATCAGCTTTCTGTCCCATCGTGATTTATTAAGTTTTCACCCAGATGCACCCACCTTGATGCACTAGCTCTATGCGACCACCTTCTCGAGCAAATTTTTGAACGCAAACGATCGTATAGCCCTGCTGTCGCAATCTTGATTTCGCGAGCGCAGAAGATTGCATGGCCTTACGGTCGCAATCTCTTATGCGTTAATTTCTTCGGATCGTATTTCCACCTTGCATCAACGAATTTTCCTGCACAAAAATACATAAATTAATTGTTTTAATTCGATGGACGCATGCGATCGCAATGTTATAAACTTAATGCTTTTGGACGCAATATTGTATATTTTTATCATCGCAATCCTGCATTATTTTATGACTTTGTGTTGTAATAACGTGCATTTCTACCCGTTATCAATATTATCCCTATCTGATTAAATATTTTCAAGCTATCAGTGAAAACAAAAACTATCAGTGATAGCTTCAATCACTGATAACATGTTATTAATGATAGCTTCTATCACTGATAACATGTTATCAATGATAAAAGCTATCACCGATAACATGTTATTAATGATATTTTCTAATAGTTAAGGTATTTGTACCTTGAAGCTTCTTGACTGATTGTGTTGTTTTCGCAACTCAGACTCTACCCAATTAGTCAAAACAGTCTTCATGGATAATGCTGATTGACCTTTTTTATAAAACCAATTTTGAAGTATTTCTCTAATATAATCAAGTAATGATGCGACGGGGAACTCCCTAGGCTCTTTCAAAATATTATTCAAGCACTCTGAAATATTAGTAATCATCATATTATACCTTCTTCTCCTAGAATGTGCACGTGTCCACTTCTCAAAACCAACTTTACTGAGATATTCTCGAATTGTAGGATATATTGATTCCATCCATTTCATATAAAACTCGAACTTATCAATTGTATAAGCTTTTGCAACACTATAATATATGTCATCAATTAAAGAATCCTTATAAATCAACTTCACATTTTGCAAAAGGTGTCGTAAACAAACACAATACTCAACATTTGGAAAGACATTCATAACACCTTTCGGAATGCTAAAATGCCGATCAGAAATAATGACTAATCCTTCTTGTTCACCAAAAATTTTCTTTAAATTCTCAAAAAATCATCTCTAGGATGCATCATTTTCAGAGTCAACAATACTAAAAGCAAGAGGAAAAATCTGATTGTTATCGTCAATTGTTGAAGCCGTCAAAAGAGTCCCAACGTATTTACATTTCAAGAATGTCCCATCAACTGATATATTAGGCCTACAATGCTTTCAAACCTCAATTGATGCTCCAATAGCCATATAACAATACTTAAAATGCCCATTTATGTCAGCTTCATAGGCAGTGAATGTACCTAAAAGAAGAAAATAAACAATTAAGCCAGATTATAAAAGGTATATAATTGATTGATGCCTACCACTAATAGCTTCTATCACTGGTTGCAGTCCATCAAAATAGTTTCCATTATTTTCATGTTATCAGTGATGGAAGATATCAGTGATAGACTCCAATTAGTGATAGGAGCTATCATTGATAGATCATATAATAAGTCAAAAAAAGAAACCTAGATTCTTTTCTTCTAACTTCATAAAAAACTTTGGAATCAAAGCATATGATTCATGTGCATCGCCTTTCGAAGACTTCATTATTTGCTCTTTTTCCCTCATGCTTTATAATAGCTAATAATTACTCCAAATTCCTTACGAACTTTATTCGCAATATCACTAGGAGTTGAGGTATAAGAAGAACTAAATCTAAAACCATTTCTCAAATATTCAGCTATTAAGGACGAAGAAGCTTGCCTATGACAAGTTTGAATACTTTTTATAGAACAATCATGAATATCAATAAACTTTCTAAGCATCCACAAAACACTCCGCTTGTAATGGGATACCTTCATATACCACTGACAACCATCTTGAACACATCGAAACACAATTGCTCTTGAATTTGACGTTATAGTCTTAAATTCAAAATTCTTCTTAACTGCTATCAAGTAAAACCAATTTGATAAAATCTCTTTACTAGCAAACACATCTTTTGCTTCCAAATCACGAGCAATGTGTATATCCATAATCACTTGGAAATCACCATCATCAATCATAGGTTTGAAGAAGGAACAATAGACAAATAATTCTCACCTCCACTAGAAACAACGTTAGAAGACACTTCCAAACATGAACTACTGACATGAGCAACCAAAGGATGTCGTGTATTGTGTTCCTTAACTAAAGCCAAAAACCAAGCTATATCCTTATCTTCACGAATTTGAACTATATTTTCAACCTCATTCATAACAAAATCTAATAAAATTGAAAGCTCTATAGAAGAAGTAGACACATCCAAACAAATCTCCTTAACTATTAAACCCATAAAATCTTCAAAAACTATTATATCATCTACTAAAAATTCAGTAGATTTGTAATTCACATAACAATGTTTTTCATTCCATATTCCACTATGAAAAAAAACTATTGGAATAACCATGTTTTAAAATTCCTGCAAAAATAAAACAAAAACTCTTGAATAAAAATATCAATAGGTTCTAATAGCTATCAAAAGAAAATATAAATCTATCAATATCATTGATACTAGTCTAAAACTAGACATGTCTTTCAATGGATATCAATAAAAAATAATGAACAAATAAAAAATGATAGCAATCACACATTATATCAGTGATAGACATTATCAATGATAGCCACTGATATCTTCCAATACACTGATAGACATTATCAATGACAAACACAAAGCCAATGTAGCTGTAATATCAAACCTAAAAATATCAAAGATCAAAATACACGGATATGTTTATAGAAAGAATATACAGTATCAAATGAAATAGGAAGAATTCAAGCCCTAACTTAATTAATCAATCAAAACTCAAAATATCAACGCAATGAATAAAGAAAAATTTCATGAAAGCACACAAACTCTGCTCACAATCCATTATGTTCATAGTGAGTTGAAGAAATCATTAGTTTGAAAAACAGAATCGAAAAAACAAGAACGCTAAAAGAAAAAAAAACTCTCAATCAAAGATGAAATCGAAAAAATAAAAATGAACTCACGAATCGAAATTGATCGAAGTATCATGTAGCTTCACGAATTGGAATTGATCGAAGTACCACGGAGTTTTATGAATGGGATTTCATGGAGACTGATTCATTGATATTTCACCGTGAAGAAAAAGGAAAGAACGGAAAAAAGCAAAGCAAAAAGTATCACGTAGCTTCATTGATCTGATTTCATGGAGACGATAGATATTTCATTGTGAAAGAAGAAGAAGGTCACAAACGTGAAAAAGGAAAGTTAATAAAGGGAAAGAGAGGGTAAATTTGGAATTTCAGAAAAAAGGAAAGGTTGACTAGTCAATGTTTGCTATAATAGAAAATATTAAAAATGTGGTATATATAATCAGATTTTTTATTCCCATTTATTATTCAATACAAATTTTCTTTATTTTATTTTTTTGTCCTTCCCCACTCCCCATTTTCTCCTTCTCCAACTTCTTCCCTAAACTTCTCTTCTTTCCTATTCTTTCTCTCCCACTAACTCACCCACTTCTTTCCTTTTCTTTCTCAACTTCCATCCCTTTTAAGTCACTGCATTAGTATAAATAGAGGTGCAAGTGGAATAGGAGAGGAGACCTACAAGTGGAATAGGGGAGGAGGCCAATTTTTTGAGTTTTGAGAAAATTCCCATCGAAACCCACAAGTTCCCAACACTACATCCACTATCGTTGTCACTTGCACACCATTCCGATGAGCCATCAACTACCATCTGCCCCGACGATGCTCAGATTCGCAAATCAAGGAAGTATGGCACCCCAACACCTTTGCAGACCACCACTAAAACATCTACGAATGGCTCTGGCGAAACATCACGTTGCAAATTTGATGAACCTCACGGACAACCTCCAGCCATGATCCCCCAATACAGAGATAGAATTAATCTAAACTTATATTCAAGGTGCATGAATTACATTTAATTAGATACATGTATAGTTGAGATTCAAGGAATAGTTGAATACATGAATTACAAGATACAATGATCAATGTCCATGTATTGGTGAAAAGTCATGTGTATTTGAATTTACCATTAATGTCTTTTGATGTATTTTTCTATTAGTATAAATATGTGTAGGATTTTTCATTTGTAAACAAGCGAAGAAAATAAAGTAATATTTAAGTTCTAGTTTCTCCAATCTTGTGTGAGTAAGAGAACAATCTTCTTCTCTTATCTATTGAATTATATTATGAGGGCCTACTTTGTTTCCAACAAGTGGTATTAGAGCTAAGATCAGAGATGACTTCAAGTTGTAACATGTTGCAACCCCAACTTCCAGTGGGAAGAATCTTAATTAGTGGAGTATTCAAATGAAAGTGTTATATGGCTCACAAGAATTGTGGAATATTGTTGAAAGAGGATACATTGAAGTTGAGAATCAGAATGAGCTCACTACTTAACAACTTGCCGAGTTGAGAGAAAATTGTAAGAAAAACAAGAAGGCTTCGTTCTTCATTTATCAAGTTGTTGATGAACATGTCTTCGAAAGAATTTCAACAGTTACTTCTGCAAAGGCGACTTGGGATATCTTACAATCCAGCTATCAAGGAGAAGATAAGGTAAATATAGAAAGACTACAAGCTCTCATATATGAATTTGATTGCATTAAGATGAATGAGTCCGAAACTATTGAAGATTTTTTCAATCGTATTCTTGCGATTGTCAATAGTTTGAGAACAAATGGAGAACAAATGTTGAAAAGATTCTTAGAAGTATGCCAAAATAAAGTTTGAGCACATTGTTGTTGCAATTAAAGAATCAAAAGATTTATCTACACTATCAGTATATAGCTTGATGTGTTTTCTTCAATCCCATGAACTTAGATTGAAGCAATTTGATATTAATCTCGATGAAGCATTTCAGATGCAAATTTCATTCAGAGGCAATTCTCATGGAAGACGTGGTGGCCGTGGCAGAAGAGGAGTGAAAGAAACTATGATAATAGAAATGGTAAGAATTCTGAAAATCAACAAGAAAACTCTTTTTCATCTCAAGGAAGAGGAGGTGGAAGAGGAAAAGGCTTTGACAGAAATCAAGGAAGTGGTCGTAGTAATTTTTCTCACATTCAATGTTTTAATTGAAAAAGGTATGGTCATTTTCAAGCAAATTGTTGGACACAAAAAAATTGAAATGGAAATTCCACCATGATGCATAAAGAGGAGACAAATGATGAAGGTGTTCTATTTCTTGCATGTAGTGCTCAAGACGATGTTATAGAGTCTACATGGTATCTTGCTAGTGGTTGTAGTAACCGCATGACAACAAATAGAAGTATATTTGTTACTTTGGATGAATCTCTCCAAAGTGAAGTGAAAATTGGTGATAATACCAGACTGCAAGTCAAAGGCCGAGGTGATATTCTCGTTAACATGAAGAAAGACACAAAACGAGTTGGGGATATATTCTATATTCCAAGTCTGAAGCATAATCTTTTGAGTATTGGCCAACTACTTCAACAAGGTCTAAAAGTTTCATTTGAAAGTGGTGTGTGTGCCATCAAAGATCAGATTGGTGTTCTTATTAGCAAGGTAAAGATGACTTCTAATAAGATGTTTTGTAACGACCCGACCCCCTAGGACTTAGGTAAGGCCGTTACTAAAATAAATGCATGCGCATAATTTAAAACGACGATCAGTTTGTTTGAAATAAATGCTACTTAACAAGAGAAGTTCAAAAGACATTTATTAAATGCAATTTTTAAGACAATAATAGGGTACCCAAATTCTTAAAGACTAACAAAAGTATATAAAAGAGATAATCCTTAGAAATAAATTTCAACAGTAAATCTAAATATTAAGGGGAAAATAAGGACTCAAATTTTAAGATGCGGAAGCGAAAAAGTCTAGTCCCAGTGACACGATCACAAATTCTGTTGCGCCATCGCCGGTACATCTTTACCTTTCCTTGAAACATCAACATAAGAAAGAATGAGTATGAAATACTCAGTAAGTAACCCCACCACTAGGGTCAGGCTAGGCATCTATGTCCTCTAGATACCCGCATATGGCACATAAACATATGGAACAAACAAGAGACCGAGTCCTATCCTATTGTAGTTAAGTATGCCCACAAAACTAGTGAATCCTGAAGGAAACACAAAACTGGTGAATCTCGAAGGAAACACAAACTAGTGAATCCCGAAGAAAACACAAACTGGTGAATCCCGAAGGAAACACAAAACTGGTGAATCCCGAAGGAAACACAAACTGGTGAGCATCTAACTAATCAATGAGGATATTCACACAATCTCAACGTTCTAAGAATCAACATTGTACAATTCTAAAACATACATGAAAATCCTTGATACCATGGTTCCATCACATACACATGATTATTAACAACATATTATACCTCATTCGTGTATACTTTACATCATAATTCCACAACATATAAGTATGCCTCAACACCAGCAGATCAGACATCGACATATGAAAATACATACTATCACATACTAACGATCAAGTACTTAGGTGTGATGTAAACAAATTAGAAATCGTGCCAGAACATACTTTGATTCAGGTCATACTGTCAAACAACATGCTAACATTTACCATAACATACACCCATCACGCTAGCATACAACTAAAGCCTGGCCCGTGGGCAGTTCCAGTGTTAAGCGTACTTACCTTAATTGAAGATCCACAGATAAACTCAAAAAACCAAACAATGACCGCGGTTTGAAGAAACGACCCTAACATATGAATACAACCATTAAGTTTTAGTCCAAAAATAATTGTGACATCTCAGAGTCAAAACCACAATACCCAAAAGCTTACCCAAGAAACTCGCTTAACAACCACTCCAAAATCTCCTTCTAACAGATTTTAAATTCCAATGGACGACAACTTGAAACCTTAACGATACAAGCGTTAAGTCAAACTTAATTCAGTAATCAAAGCGTGCCCACAAACCAACAATAAGGACCATAACTTTTTTCAAACGATCTTGAATCTGCTGGATAGTCGCTACTGTAATTTCCCAAGCTCAAATCTAAAATCAAGATAATGCGACTAATTTAATCTTTAATCCAACTTAGTGGGCATCCAAAATCTTTCAAGAAACCCAACCACAAAATAGATCTTACCAAAATCTAAGAGTCCGACAAAGACCCACACAATAGAAGATAGGCAGCACGACGATGGATGGTGGAGAAACCGGCTGGAGGCAGCAGCGGCTCAAGCTGTTGGGAGACAGCGACAGTGTGTGGCAGTCAGGGGCTAGAGTGACAATGGCGATTCAGACTAGCTGGGTGAGATCGGCACGATGGGCAGTGGTCAAAAGATGGAGCGGCGACGGCAATCAGACGACTGTGCAGATGGCATGGAAGATGTGGCTGAAGAGCTGGGCGACTAGCGGCGTGTCTGACCGATGGGATCTGGCCAGCCGGAACCCATAAACGCTGACGATCAGACGGCTGAGAGGGAGGGCAGTGAGGCGGCGTTGGAAGTAGAAACGGAGGGGCCTCACGCGAGGGAGGAGGTATGGGTCCTCTTTATTTAAAAAAAACTAATAATAATAATAATAATAATAATAATAATAATAATAATAATAATAGTAATAAAAATAATAATAAAAGGAAAATAGTATAACTTTAATTAAATCCTTTTCTTAACCCACTTTATACCATTTAATTTCTTTCCTTTTCCAAAGAACATAAATTCTTGCCATAAATTTCCAAATTGAGTTTGAAAATTGAATAATTTGAATAATTTTCATGTCAACACTTAAACCCTCGCGCTTAAACTTTAAATTCAAAATTCCAAACATGCCCTTCAACTAAGGACAATTACTGAAAAAGAAATAGAAAAATATTTACATCATTAATAAATAAATAAAAAGGTGTGGGATGTTACATTCTTCCCCCCTTAAAGAACTTTCGTCCTCGAAAGTTCATCCTTGAAAAAGCTCCGGGTATTGGGCCTTCATCTCATCCTCTCGCTCCCAGGTGGCCTCCCTGAACTGGTGGTTCTACCACAGGACTTTCACAAACGCAATGTCTTTACTTCTCTGGCAAGGATCTCTATGAGCTTCTCCTCGTAGCTCAAGTTGTCGTTCAACTGTAAGGACTCGTAATCAACTACATGGGACGGGTCTGTCATATACTTCCTTAGCATCGAAACATGGAAGACATTATGAACTGAAGACAACGCTGGGGGCAAGGCCAAACGGTAAGCTACAAGGCCAACTCGTTTTAGGACCTCGAAAGGTCCAATGAATCTCGGACTCAACTTTCCTTTCTTGCCAAACCTCATAATACCTTTCATGGGTGCCATCTTTAAGAAAATTTTCACCCCAATCTCAAATTCTAGGTCCTTACATCTTACATCGGCATAACTCTATTGTTTACTTTGGGCTGTCTGCATACGAGCCCTGATCTTCTGTATGGTCTCATTTGTGGTCTACACCAATTCAGGTCCTAACACTCTTATCTCTTCTACCTCATCCCAACACACAGGGGACCTGCAACTCTTCCCATATAGGGCCTTAAAAGGTGACATCCCATTAGTGGACTGGTAGCTATTATTGTACGCAAACTCCATTAAGTGTAAGTGAGCATCCCAGCTTCCTGAAAACTCTATGGCACAGGCACGCAACATGTCTTCCAGTATCTGATTCAATCTCTCTGTCTGCCCATCAGTCTGAGGGTGGAACGTTGTACTGAAGTTTAACCGGTCCCAAAGCCGCCTAGAGACTCTTCTAGAAGTTAGACATGAAATGAGGGTCTCTGTCTGACACAATGGACACGGGCACTTTATGCAATCTTACCACTTACTTCATGTATATCTGTGCCTACTTATTCACTAAAAAGGTGGACTTTCCAGGTATGAAATGGGCTAGCTTCGTAAGTCTGTCTACAACGACCCATATCACGGTGAAACCTTTAACTGTTCGAGGCAACCCCACGATGAAGTCTATAGACACATGCTCCTACTTCCATTCTGGTACATTTAATGGTTGTAACGAGCCTGCTGGCCTCTACCTCGGGGTTTTCACCTGCTGGCACACCAAACACTTACTGACGAACTCCGCAACCTCTCTTTTCATATCATTCCACCAATAGTAATGCTTCAGATCCTGATACATCTTGGTGCTGCCGGGGTGGATCAAGAATAGGGAAATATGAGCCTCTGACAACACTCACCCTTAATGTCACTAACCGCTGGCACGCACAAACGCCCTTGATAAAGGAGGTTACCTTCTGCTGACACTGAGAATTCGCTATCCTGGCCTAACTCCACTCTACGAACTCTCTCTACCAGATAAGGGTCGTCTCGCTATGCAACAATAATCTTCTACCTTAGGCTTGGTTGCACCGACAACTATGCTAACTGTGTCGTGACCTTCCCCATGACTACTGCAGTCTCTGCCCTCTCCAGTTCGCTGCATAGGTGAGTCTATCTAGTAATGAGAGCTGTGGAATGGGCCACCTTTCTGCTTAAAGCATCAGCCACTACGTTTACTTTTTCCGGGTGGTACAAAATTTCACGGTCATAATCCTTTACTAACTCCAACCACCTTCTTTGCCTCATGTTTAACTCCTTCTGAGTGAAAAAGTACTTCAAACTCTTGTGGTCGGTGAAGATCTGTATCTTTTCTCCATACAAGTAATGTCTTAAGATCTTGAGAGCAAAAACCACCACTACTAACTCCAAGTCATGCGTGGGGTAATTCTGTTCGTGCTTCTTCAACTGACGTGAAGCGTAAGTAACTACTCTACCATGCTGCATCAATACGCATCCCAACCCCTTCTTGAATGCATCACTGAAAATGATGAAACCACCTGATCCGTCTGGTGCTGTAAGAACTGAGGCTGAAACCAGCCTCTACTTAAGATCCTGGAAACTATTTTCACAAGCCTCATTCCAAACAAATGTTGCCTCCTTCCGGGTCAATTGAGTTAATGGGGCGGCTATGCGAGAGAAGTCCTTCATAAACCATCTGTAGTAGCCTGCTAACCCCAGGAAATTGTGCACCTCACTGACCGTGGTTGGATGAGCCCAACCCGTAACTGCCTCTACCTTTGCGGGATCCATAGAGATACCTTCCATGGATACCACATGCCCTAAAAAGGACACCTGCTTCAACCAAAATTCACATTTAGAAAACTTAGCATATAGCTTATTGGCCCTCAACGTCTCCTAAACTTTTCGCAAATGCTCCTCATGCTCGGCCTCTATCTTGGAATAAATCAAAATATCATCAATAAAAACAATCACGAAGGTGTCGAGGAATTCCTTGAACACCCTATTCATCAG
The DNA here is from genome assembly GCF_027475165.1 of Benincasa hispida. Lineage (NCBI taxonomy): Eukaryota > Viridiplantae > Streptophyta > Magnoliopsida > Cucurbitales > Cucurbitaceae > Benincasa > Benincasa hispida. The sequence goes on along the minus strand of NC_143487.1, from coordinate 33,545,938 downwards.
ATCCATGAACATTGCTAGTGCATTCGTTAGAAAGAATGACATCACTATGAACTCATAATGTCCATACCTCGAATGGAAAGTTGTCTTAGGTATGTCATTGTTCTTTATCCTCAGCTGGTGGTACCCTAACCGGAGGTCAATCTTAGAGAATACCGTAGCTCCCTGTAACTGGTCAAACAAATCATCGATCCTGGGAAGGGGATATTTGTTCTTGACGGTCACCTTGTTCAACTCTCTGTAATCAATGCACAGACGTAACGATCCATCCTTTTTTTTCACAAACAAAACAGGTGCACCCCATGATGACACGCTAGGGCGAATGAAACCCTTGTCCAACAACTTCTCCAATTGGACCTTCAGTTCCTTCAACTCTGCCGGGGCCATCCTATACAGAGCCCTCGAAATAGGGGTTATGCCTGGCTCCAATTCAATGGCAAAATCTATCTCCTACTGCGGGGGCAGTCTGGGAAGATCTTCTGTAAACACATCTGGAAAATCCCTAACTACTGGCTCCGAAGTCAAGGTAACTTCATTCTCCCTGGTGTCCACCATACTGGCCATAAAACCCCAGGCTCCTTGGTCAAATAGCCTGTTGGCCTTCAATGCGATATCACCTTGGGTAGGACTACGGTCCCAACCCCTTTAAACTTAAAACTAGCTCCTGTAGGAGGGTTAAAGATAACCTCCTTACGAGAGCAATCTATGTTGGCATGGTTAGCAGCTAACCAATCCATGCATAATATAACATCAAAATCGCGCATATCTAAAATTATCAGGGTTACATCTAATGCGCAATTGGCTACCTCTACCTGACATGCTTTTATCTTTTTTGTAGCTAACATGATCTCTCCGATGGAGTATGTAAATGGAAACGGTTCTGAGTCTAACATGGCATGTCTCACAAATACAGCAGATATAAACGAGTGCGAAGAGCTAGAGTCAAATAAAATAAGAGCATGATGTCCCAAAATGGGAAGTGTACCTGTTACCATGGTGCCTGACTTTTCGGCCTCACGCCGAGTGGTAGAAAATACCTTTCCCTACTATTGCTAACGATTCGGGCCTCTCTGGAACGAGCCTACGGGCTGGCTCCTATGCTTAGGGCCATTCTTCCTTGAGCATCTATCTTCCATATGCCCCTTCTGGCCACAACAGAAACAAATCCTAGAGCCGACTAAACAACGTCCCTAGTGTTGCTTACCACAAGTGGTGCATATCGGTCTATTAATGGTCTCAGTGGTGCATATTAGTCACGGGATCCACCATCCGTTAACTACCAGGCACTCCACTAAAGACCGACAGCTTGAACTTTCCTACCACAGATATATTACGTGTCCATCTTAACTAATCAGCAGTGCGACAAACATTCACAGATCGGTCGTAAGTACAACTGGGCCAATAACCGTTATGCCCCTGTAGTTACATCTATCTTCTTAAGTACAACTGATCCCTCTAATGAACATAAGTTATAGTCATACTACGACTGAGTCTTCTCTTCCAAAGAGAAGTTGTGGCCACTACGTTCAAACCTCGGAATCAGCCCTTAAAGGAGAAATCTCTCTACTTATCCCTGCTTCGGGAAATGAGTGAATTCCATCTTGTGGATTGAGTTCCCAGGTCCTAGATCAGACAAGTCCCCAAAAAGGTAGGCATGTTGAGTTGGAAATCTGGCCACTCTCACCCATACTAATCAAAGGACTGCCCTCAAAGACAAGAGTTCCCAAAACACTTAGGATTGAGGTCGTGTCACCTATGGTCATTTAGGTGAGATGCAAGTTTCTAGTATCAACGGCGTTATATATAGAGTCTAGTCATCTCGTGGTTTAGGTCTTATACAAACTCTCTGTATAGGACACCCTCGCTCGCACGTCTCCACATGAATAGTTAGGATCTACCATCTGTAGTAGTTTACAACACTTGCAAACCTCTACAAAGCGGGCCGTATTCGTAGTGTCACCAGGATCAAGTATCCCATCTTAATCCTTATACTACAGGCCTATTTAGGTTATCACTTAAGGCATGATCCACTTGTATATCACATATACATGCTTAAGTTCACATAAGATAACCAAGGAGTTTTGTTTATTGGATATGAGTAAAAGCCAAAATAAAATAGAACTTATTTTATTCATTAAACAATGTGTATCTTTACAAAACAACGAGACTCCGAGAGAATTAGGACACCAATCCCAACAGATCGTACAGTATTTACTAAACGATCACATAGTTTTGTTAGACAATCGCTTGCCTAAATTAAACGATCGTGTAGTATCTGTAGGCAACAGACCAAGCTAAACGATCACATAGCTTTATCTAAACGACTAGGCATCGACCTATATGATAAGTCTCCGCCATCTTCCACTTGCCCAGTCGTATACACGATCGGTGTTTCCTCCTTCGTCTGCCTCATACCAAGTCCAAACAGAGCCCATCCTCTGGATTCTTACACCGAGAATACCAAGGCAGCCTTGTTGGTGGTGTCATACTCAACTCGACACCGTCTAGGTTTTGTGGAGGCTGTTCATGTTACTAAGGAGTTCATGACTGAGGCAATCGTTGAGGACGAGTGTGAAAAGTTCGTGTTGTGTTGCGGTCATGCAGATCGAGTGTTCGAGGTTGCTGTTGTTCGAGCAGTCGTGCGTATTGGAGCGTGGAGACGCATCTACAGATTGTTCATACAGTTTTTCCCTTTGTGCATTTGTAGTTATTCATGCTGTAAGTTTTGTATGAATTGTATAACCGCTTGTTTGGAAGTCGACTGTAAATGTAATGTTTATTCATGTGATTTGGAATTATCTTGTCTCTGCTGCTCATGAAAATCTTGAATTCGATTTCCTTCATAGAGAGCCTCCAAACCTCCTGAGTTGATTCATACAGATTTGTGTGGTCCCATGCATACAATATCAAATGGAGGTAATCAATATTTCATAACCTTCATTGATGATTTCAATAGAAAGTTATAGATTTATCTTTTGAAAGAAAGAAGTGAAGCATTTGAATGTTTTAAATCTTTCAAAGCTTTAGTTGAGAATCAAAATGGCCATATGATAAAAACTTTGAGATCTGACCATGGTGGAGAATTATACTTTTTTTTATCAATTTTTCAAGAAACAAGGTATTCATCATCAATAGATAGCTCGAATGACTCTACAATAGAATGGAGTTGCAAAAAGAAAGAATAAAACAATCATGGAGATGGCGAGAAGTATGCTAAAAGAAAAAAAAGATGCCAAATGAGTTTTGGGGAGATGTTGTTGCTTGTACTGCTTATATTTTGAATCGAGCTCCTACAAAAAGTGTTCTAGGTATGACTCCTTATGAAGCATGGTGTGGTGAAAAACCACATGTTTGTCACTTGACAGTTTTGGGGAGTATAGCTTATTCTCATATACCAAATAAGCTAAGGGGTAAATTAGATGATAAATAAGAAAAATGTATTATGGTAGGCTATGGTGAAAATTCTAAAGCTTATCGGTTTTATAATCCTTTGTTAAAAAAGATTATTATCAGTCGGGATGTGATTTTCAATGAAGATGAATCCTGGAGCTGGGATGTCGTTGGAGAAGCAGATAGTCCATATCATGTTAGAATGGATGGGAATAGAGATGCTCAAGACTCAGAGCAAGTTAAGATTCAGGCAGTGGCATCATCTTCATCTGCATTGCCATCTTCCACAAGTGATGATGATATGTCACTAAAGAGAATGAGAAATATTCAAGAAATTTATAATGCTACTAGCAGAATTGATGATGATGTTGCTGATTTTGCATTATTTTCTGGTGTTGATCCTATAAATTATGATGAGGAGATCCAAGATGACAAATGGAAGATTGCAATGGATCAAGAAATTGATGCAATAAAAAAAAATGAAACGTGGGAGTTGATGGATCTTCTAGTAAACAAACAAGTTCTTGGAGTAAAACGGGTGTGCAGAACAAAACTAAAGTCAAATGACGAAGCTGAAAAATACAAGGCAAGACTTGTTATAAAAGGCTATAAGTAGGAATATGGTGTGAATAATGAAGAGATCTTTGCTCCTATGACAAGAATTGAGATAGTTCGATTGATTTTGTCGTTGGCTGCTCAAAATGAGTGGAAAGTTTATCAGATGGATGTAAAATCCGCTTTTCTGAATGGACACTTGAAGGAAGAGATATTCGTTGAACACCCTTAGGGTTACGTGAAAAAAAGGAGAAGAAGACAAAGTGTACAAGTTGAAAAAGGTCTTGTATGGATTGAAACAAGCTCCACAAGCTTGGTATAGTTGCATTGACAATTTCTTTATAAAGATAGGTTTTCAAAGGTGTCCATATGAGCATGCACTCTATGTCAAAAAAGATAAGTATGACAAATTTCTTAATGTTTTATTATATGTCGATGATTTGCTTTTCACTGGAAATGATAAATTGTTGTATGATGATTTTAAAAATTCCATAAAAAAGTGAATTTGAGATGAGTGATATGGATCTTATCCATTATTTTTTGAAAATTGAAGTCAATAAAAAAGATGGAGAGATTGTCCTCTCACAACAAAAGTATGTTTGTGATTTGTTGAAAAAATTCAGAATAGAAAATGATTTTCCTTGTAACACGCCCATGGATGCAAATTCGAAATTGAGCAAGAATGATATTGGAGAAAATGTTGATCCAAGCTTATATTGAAGCTTAGTTGGAAGAATGTTAAGCAGATTCATGTCAAGCCCGAAAAGAGGTCATTGGGAAGTGGGTAAGCGAGTGCTTCGTTACATTCTTGGCACTATTAGTTTTGGAATTTATTACAAGAAAGTTCTAGAATCGGTGTTAGTTGGTTTTTGTGATATTGGTTGGGGTGGTAATGTTAATGATCATAAAAGCACATCTGATTATGTTTTTAGCTATTGGTTCGAGTATTTTTTAATAGACTTCAAAGAAATAACCCGTTGTTGCTCTTTCTACCACCGAAGCAGAATACATCTCTTTATCTACAGCTGGATGTCAAGCTTTGTGGCTTAGATGGATGTTGAAAGAATTGAAGTATACGCAAAGAAGTCGGACTACTTTATATCGTGATAATGGTTCTGCCATTGCATTATAAAAAATCCAATCTTCCATGGAAGAAGCAAACATATTAGAATCAAGTATCATTTTATCATAGACTTGGTTAAAGATGAAGAAGTGATGGTGAAGCATTGCAAGACTCAAGATCAGGTGGCGAATTTTTTTTCCGAAGGCATTGAAGTTTGACTTATTTGTTAAGTTCAGAGAAAAGTTTGGAGTTGCTCAAGTCTAGATTAAGGGAGGATGATAGAATTATTGTGGACTTATATTAAAGGTGTATGAATTACACTTAATTAGATACATGAATAGTTGAGATTTAAGGAATAGTTGAATACATGAATTACAAGATACATTGATGAATGTTCATGTGTTTTTCGCGGATTAATGGTTGTGCGCCACCGACGGCCTAAAATGAAAGGGGCTTGGGAAACCTCTATTAAGTTGTATTGAGTTGTATTGTGAGGGCCTACTTCGTTTCCAACAGAAACAGTGCAGTTTCACAGCCCAAAAAGCAATGGCATCCCACTGCAAAGAAGGAGCAGAAGAATAAGAAAATAAGAGAAAAGTGGAAGAAGAGGGAAAGAAAGAACGAAGAAGTTGGAGAGAGGAAAGAGAAAGAGGAAATTTGGTAAAGTCATTGGTGGTTCCACCAATTTTTTACCTTTTTTTTTATTTCTCTCCTAATTTCAAATTAGATTAGATTAAATTACATTAATTCTTGTTCAATTTTGCAAAAAAATCACAAATTGGTTTCTTATTTAGAATCTTAAAGTAAATTTAATATAAATTTAATTTTAAATTTTGAATTTAGATTAATTTGAAAATCCCTAAATTAAATTTAAATTAGGATTCATTTGGAGTTGAAAAATGATGTTTATTTGAATTTTAGTTTAATTCCCAAACTACTTTCTGATTTGATTTAAAGTTAATATTTCTGAATGACTTCAAATTCAATGGGATTCAACTTTGATGGAAAATTCTAATTCGTTTAGGTTTTTTAATTTGAAATTTTCAAAAAGGTTTCAAATTGGTCTTAGTTGAAGAATTCAATTTAATTTTAGTAAAGTTTTCTGATCGATATTTTTTAACGAGATCTCAATTTAGAAATTGATTAATGATTGTAGAATAAAATTTGGTCATAAGTAAACTCTTTGACAATTCTATCTAGGGTGAGATACTTAGGTTGACGATAGCAACACCTCTACTTGGGAACTGACCTCATAGTTGAATTAATCAAATTTTATTTGATTTCATTGATTAAGGTTTTGTTTATACCTCTTTTCTTAATTATTTCGGCAATAAAGTTAGAAATAAAACAAATTGTCACTTTTAAAAATTAATGTATTGACTATGAAGTTTGAAATAAAAGAAATTGTCAATATTTCAAAATTAGATTTCTGAAATAAGAATCCTCAAATTTCTCAAAATTACACTTTGACAATGAAATTTGAAATAACATATATTGTCATTTTTCCAAAATTGGATTTTCGAAATAAGAACTCTTTAATTTTTCAGTATTGCACTTTGACAATGAAATTTGAAATAAAATAAGTTGTCACCTTTCAAAATTGGATTTATGAAATAAGAACCCTCCAATTTCTCTAAATTGCACTTCGACAAGAAATTTGAAATAAAATAAATTGTCAATTTTCCAAAATTGGATTTGTGAAATAAGAACCCTCCAATTTTTCAATATTGCACTTTGAAAATGGGATTTGAAATAAAATAAGTTATCACCTTAAAAATTTGGATTTCTAAAATAAAAACCCTCCAATTTTTCAAAATTAAATTTTTGCAATGAAATTTAAAATAAAATAAGTTGTCACCTTTTTAAAATTGGATTAAGAACCATCTGATTTTTTTTCCTTCTTTTTTTGAGTTTCGACAATAAAGTTTAAAATAAAATAAATTGCTCATATTCTAAAATGAATTTCTAAACGAGAATTCTTTGTTTTCACAAGTTTACATCCTTAAATTTTAAAATAAAAGTTTGTTTTTAAATGAATTTCTAAATTTGGAGTAAAAGTAGTGTTGTCTTTTCGGACTTCATCAAAATTCAATAAATACATGAAAAATCTCCCGAACTGATTTGTTAAAATGAACATTTATTTTAGGGATCTAGTAGTGTTCTCTTTTTGGGATAATCATCCTATAAATACATGAAATTTTTCTTAAAAATTCGATGACGAAATATTGGAAAATATTCATTTTCTAATTTTCTTGAGTGAGGAAATTATCTTGAAATTCAAGGTAAGTTCTAAGATCTTCCGAATGGCCTCGAGCCACTCATAATTATTAGTTCATATTTTATTACAAGGTGTGAATTAATATCATTTGGACATTCAAAAGCAAGATTGAAATTATTTGCTTCTTAAGACCAAAGAATAATAGGATAATTTTAAAATAAAATGTGATAATCGTTTTCGAAACGAGTGTTGTAGGGATACTAACAGCTTCTCTACACTCAACCGACTCCCGAATATTAAGTTTGGTTTTGCATAACCTTTTTATTTTAAAAGAGTTCTCAATCACACCCCAAAGATGATTGGTGGCGATTCTAAATCACTCACCTCGAAAGAGACCTTTAAAGAAGAATATCGATCGCTCTAGGTAGACGAAGTTGCAACATGTATCATTTTAAATAGACAATAAATAATTTTTACATCAATTTGTCTAGAATTTGGATTTTTTTACAACATTCAACATCCTGCCGTCATTACCATTTTTAGAACTCCCTTTTCAGACTTCATTATAAAATATGATATTGACATCGACCAATTTTTCTTCAAATAAAAAATTTTAAATTATATTTAAATTAATAATTAAGTTATTTTTATTTTTAATAAATTATACATCTAGTTCTAAATACCCATATGAAAAATTATTTTAAATAGTAAAACTGTTGAAAATATTTATAAATATAGTAAAATATCACAGTCTGTCTGCGATAGATCGTGATAAACTATCATCGCATGACACAAATAGACACAGATAGTAATCTATCATGGTCTATCGTGGATAAACAGTAAAATATTTATATTCATAAATATTTTGGTTCATTTTGTTATATTTGAAAACAGACAAACTCATATTCATATAATGAGCAATAGATGATTATTTCTTTATGTTTTATGTATTTTTCGAAAAGAATATTGAAGCTATAGACTAATCTTTAACATCAACATCACACACTTTGGTTTACATATATATAGGTGAATATTTCAATCCATGTCCTTAGTTTCTCTTTTATCACAAGGGTATGTGAGGTAAAGTTTCTTAATATTGATTTCTAATAACAAATGAGACAACAATTCAATGCTGATATGCTAAAATGATTATGTCTCAATTGACATCAAATATATATTATGGATCTTGAGGTTAGATGTTTAATCCTCTGTTCCACATATTATTAAATAAACAAGAGAAAAGAAAACCCTCAATGGCAGTCACTTTCTTCAAAATGCCTCCTAATATTAGTAGAGAAGAACATCTCTATTTTCTCCTCTAGAAATATAGCCTACTTCAAATGATTTGATTTCTTAAAAAGGGAAAAGCCAAGGATCAGAATCAAGATGGCTTGATTAATAAGATGCCCAACATATTAAGAAGAAATAAGAAATCGTAGCAATATATGCCTTCTCAAATAATTTCTCTTAGTACAATGTCAAAATAGATATATAAATATTAAGAAAGATAATTATTTTAAATAATAAAATTGCTGAAAATATTTTCAAATATATCAAAATGTCACTGTCTATTAGTGATATACTGCGATAGGCCACAATATCTATTACTAACACGGATAGATATCTACTGCAGTCTGTCACTAGTAAATAGTGATATTAAAAAGAAAAAAAAAAAGGCATAATATACCCAACAGTGGGCATGATTTAGTTAACAGTCTAAAGTACAATTTAATTCACATGGGTTTATGATATGCATGAACCTTCTCATTTTCTTTGCATTCTAATCTTAAATCATGCAGCAACTATGCTTGGATCCTATAAAATTCTTGCACCATATATTATACAATATACACTATCAATGAAGTGTCACCACTTATATGATTTGAATTTCTACCCATTTATACTAATGGATGAATAATCTCATTACAAGCCTGCAAGGGAGAGAAACACTGATGATTTTTTTAAGGTCAACATATGATTATGAAAAAATTAGAATCTCTATTTGAACTGTTTGGTAGTCAATTTGAATTATGTTTTTAAATTGAAAATATGCATGATATGGATTTTAAAAACTGTTTTCAAATGATGTGATCCAAATAGAACAAATTCTGGAAACAACATTTTATGTTGATAGTAATGTATTCAGATTTTGAATTTGAAATTTTCAAATGAAGATTAAATAATATAAAAAATAAAAATTAATGGATATAGTATTTTGTGTTATAAACTAAATTTAAATATATGTATTATAAATTATAGATTTTACAAAATAATAATTAAACAAAATTACAACTTAGATGATTGGGTTGGGTCTAAAAAGTGTTTCAACTTTAACTCAACCCAAGCCACTAACAGTTAGGTGAAGACTAAAGTCTCACATTTATTAAGTAAGGTGAAGACTTATGGTATATAAGTTAGAACAACTATTTCCAATGGTATGAAACCTTTTAGTTAAAACCAAAAACAAAGTAATGAGAATTATGCTCAAAGTAAATAATATCATACCTTATTTGTAGAAATATTTTAGAGGATTCATTGTCTCCTAACAAGTGGTATCAAAATCATGCCCCTTATACTTTTTCGTGTTGGCATGGCTCAATGGCATAGTCATTGTGATTTGTGGTTGATCTCACCAAATAAGGAATGAGCTTTGGTGAAGAGAAGTTGGTCGGGTTAAAAGTGATTGCTTAGGAGTAAAAAATGAATGAATGACTATTTTAAGAGGAGACCTTGGTGATCTTTCATTCAAGGAGAGGATTATTATAGTGCAACCAAAGTCTCACATTGGCTAATTAAGGTATATAAGTGATGACATGAGGGTTATGCTCATGTTTAACTGTGGTATATAAGTGATGACAACTATCTCCAATTATATGAGACTTTTTCGATAAAACCAAAAACAAAACCCTGAGGGTTATGCTCAAAATGATCATTTGGTATCCCAGTTCGATGCAATATCACCTACATCAGGGAGACAGTTTGCCCGATGGAAAAAAACATAACTAGTCCAAAGTTCAAAGATTATAACGAAGTTCTTATATATCTACATCTCCAATATTGATTCACGCTAAACTAATTTCTAGTTTCAACAAGCTCTTCCTAAGCATGAGATCCCCCTCACTTTCAACATTACTCACACTAGAGCATTAATTTATGATCCCTTCTAACTATAAACATTTAGGCTCCCTTTAAATGTACGCTCACCAACCCAAAATTGTTTCACAACCACTCAATCCGTGGCTTTAATTAAAAAGAAAAGTATGGCCTATGTAATTGAAAACTTCATATGTGCAATACACGATTTACAGTAGAGGGATAACTTCAGAATAATAGAAAAACTGCAACTATTACAAAACACAGCACATCATCTTAATATTCTTCAAGAACTATCATCACAAACTTTTCCGGACAAAGATCTTTTTCTTTTCTCTTGTTGACCTAACGAAGAGCCAAAGCACCAAATATATACTAGAACATATATTTAGGAAAGATTCAGATAGCAAAAACATCTACAGGAACGACGACAAGGAAAACCCAACAAATAAGGAAAGAAAATATCAAGAAATAGCAACGGTACCACAGACAAGATGCTTGAGATTTTATAGAACAATTTGCCTGATACAAAAAGTAACAAGGCAACCAACACAACAGCAACAAACTATTAGGTGCAAACAAGTCCACATTGATTGTGTTCTATCTGGCCTTGCTCTGGATCTACATAAGAGCAAGTTTTCATAGGCGACAAGGAGTAGAAAGATGAAGGAAAACTAATAATGTGGACTTTGTTAGGTGCAAATAAAGTCTAACATCGGTTAATGCGAGAGAGATCAATGATATGAAGATAATTACCTTTAATGATATGAGATGTTTTGTTAAAATCTTTTGGGAAGAATAATAATAACAATGATTATAAAGAGACAAGATGGAGGGATACCACTAAATTGGTGGTCAGAGAAGGCACGTGGTGACTGATTTTCCTATCCTATTTGGTTTTAAAATAAAGGCATTGGCGACTTTCCTTTGAGTCCCCAACCAACTGGAGATAGCTGTCCATGTGCCATCACTGCACAAAAACATATCACATTATTCTGATACCCAATTTTCCAATCCTTAATTAATTAATTAATTCTGCTTTTTCCCCTCCCCAAATAGAGTCTTACAAACTTATGTTTCATTTTGCCTTTCATTTTCTTTCTTTTACCTCTCAAAATCATGCCAAATTTGCCTCCTAAAATCCCTAACTCGACCAGTACTCCACACCACTTTCCTCAACACAACAATGACTTCCGTTCCTTCTCCTCTAGACAGAGTCTCCACCGCCGCTCCATTAGCGACTCAACCGCCTTCCTCGACACGCCGGTGATGACGACTCAAAGTCTTCTAAGTTCGACTGCTCTGCTATCCAACAGTAATATCTCGTTTGATGGGTTTGATGATGAGGAGCAATTTAGGTCCATGCTGAGTGATGAAATTCACTCTAATAATGAAGATGATCAACCCACTTCTTCAGATCACAACAGCATTGAGAAATTAGAAGCGGCTACAAATGATGATCCAAAGCATTTCCTTAGAAATGAGCCTAAACAAGAGGCTCAAATTCGCCAATTTGACGACAATGCAGCTGCAATAAACATCTCCAATGATCGAGTCACCGATCCCAAAAGAGTCAAGAGGTAAGTTTTTCACCCTCTTTGAAAAAAAAAAGTTTAAAATTAAATGTCAAAATTAGTTTACATTTTTTTCCTTGATTACATCCTGTTTAATTTATAATTTTGGCAAAAAAAATGTAGAATATTGGCAAATAGACAATCTGCACGAAGATCAAGGGTGAGAAAACTACAATACATATCAGAACTGGAACGAAGTGTCACTCAATTACAGGTCTTGCATTATTGTAATTTAATTTTGATAATTAATCTATTTTTCTCGTAATTAATTAACATACTTAATGAAATGTTTTTTTTATATTGTTTAATGTAACAATGAAAAGGCCGAAGTTTCAATGCTATCACCGCGAGTTGCATTTTTAGACCAACAGCGACTGCTTCTAAACGTGGACAACAGTGCTCTGAAGCAAAGAATCGCCACCCTCTCCCAAGATAAGATTTTCAAAGATGGTAACAAACCCTTCATCTTTTTTTCTCTCTTTCTTTCTTTTTTTTCCAAGTCCTACCATTTAAAATCACTTCAAAACATGTTTTTAATCATTCAAAATCAATTCTAGTAATAGAAAAATTATATTTAAAAATGTAAAATCAAATATTAAATTAATTTTGAGCGATTAAAAACGTATTTTCGGGAGATTTTAAATCTGACAAAAGTTATTTTAATTAACAATATCAAATCATTCACGAACATGTACTTAGTGTCTTATCTACTTACATACTTTTTATTTCTTATGGACAAATTCAAATGCTACCTATCTAAATGAGAGAAATATTGAAGTTTTTATTTATTTTTATCTTTAACTCCCAATTAGCTTATGGGTCTTGGATTAGCATTATGTCAAATAAGTGACAAAATTAATTAGGCTGGGAGTAAGGTTGACATAAAAACAAAAATTTTAGAAACAAGGAATTTTCTCTATGTAGATTAAAAAAAAAAAAAAGATTTGTGATTTATGTTTTTTAGTGTTTTGATAAATATGCATTTGGTATCAAATTTAGAGGTTAAATATCAACTTAAAAAGCTATTCAAAATATGCTTAGTAATATATTTATAATTTATAAACACCCAGTTTTGAATCTCAATTCTCAAATATTATTGGTAATCAAATTTATCAACATATTTATGTCGAATGTTGTATTATAAATATTTTTTATCTTAAAAACTGTGAAATTAGATATAATCTATCTATTTTTTAGGTGTAATTCAGCAGAAAAAAACTCAAAACAAAATGTTGTTTTGATTCCTATTTGGATCAAGAATCTAATGATTTAGAGGGGAAAACCCCCGAAACAAATAGTAATTGGTTTAGGCGCTCTGGGTAGTAATTTAGACTCCGTTTGGTAACCATTTCATTTTTTATTTTTTATTTTTGAAAATTAAGCTTATTTCCTACTTATTTCTTACAATAATTTGCATTTTTCTCAAGTACAATGATTAAATTCTTAGTCAAATTTCAAAAACAAAAAAAAAAATTTAAAAGCTACTTTTTTTTAGTTTTAAAATTTTGGCTTGGTTTTTTAAACCATTGATAAAAAATAGAGAACAAGAGAAAAAAATTTAAAATTGAAAGTAGTGTCTATAGGTTTAATTTTCAAAAATCAAAAATAAAAAATTATTATGCAAGACCTTGGTTTTGATTTTTGGTTTTTAAAAATTAAGCTTGTAAACACTCTTTTCAATTCTAAATTTTTTATTTGTTATCTACTTTTTACCAATATTTTAAAAATCAAGCCAAAATTTAAAAACTAAAAAAACTTGTTCTTGTTTTTTTAATTTGGCTAAGAATTCAGTTCTTACATTTAAGAAAAATACAAATTATTATAAAAAAAAAAAAAAAAAAAAGAGAAAAAATAAACTTAACTTTCAAAAACCAAAAACCAAAAAACGAAAATTTGAATGTCATACCAAATCTAGTCTTGATATTACCAAAATGAACTTAGCTCAACAGTAAATGGCATGGTGTTTCTTACTAGAGGTTAAAGATTTGATTCACACTCGTTATTGTAAAAAATTAACATGTTAATTAATACTAAAAATTGAAAATTTAAGATGATGAATTACGATATATTCAACGATGCAGCTCATGAAGACGCATTGAAGAGGGAAATAGAGAGACTAGGCCAACTATATCATCGACAGAAGAGTCAGAGAATGGAATGTAACGAGTCATCTCCAATAGTAACCAAAGAACAGCCCACATCTTCTGGAGATCAAAAACATAAGCTTCTTTATCTTTGAGGGCAAAAAAGAATTTTTAACTTTTTTACCCTTTTTATTTTTTATTTCTCATAGTATGTTGAGTCAAAACTCAACATGCAAACGTTCACTTGAACTAACTTTCCTGTAATAAATGTTTGTTCAAAGGATTGAATGATTTTGACTTGAGAATGTATATATGATTATCTTTCTTTGATTGAGAGAAGAAATAAACTAATGGGGAATATACCCAAAAATAAAATAGATATTGCACAAAATGGTCTATCGATATTGTACATATTTATATTTACTAGTAATGATTCATGTGAGATGAACGTGTTTATGAATAAAGTTTAATATTTTATTTTTTACATTTTAAAAGGTTTGGTGTGAGTGTTGAAATTTCATTTATATTTATTAACCGTAACTTAATCCTACTGATGAAGTATATTTGGAATATTATCTCTATACATTATAAATATGTATGATACAATGAAATCTCTTTCTAAGAACAAACATAATTGTAAAATTAGTAATGCATATTTGAAATGTAACATCAACTACACTTGACTAGTGATGTTCTGTTGACATAATGTACTTATTCGACTTTAAAGTTAACTTTCACATATAATAAATCCATTTTGTAAAGTGAAAATATGAAGGCCAATCTTTATTGTTCTAACATCTCTCATCAAACACCTAAACTCAATAAGTTGTCTTTTTTTGTGGATCATATCCATACATGAATGAATACATTTATTCTATGTGTAACCACCTACACAACAATAATGAACAAACACCTAACGTGAAGAGTCATGTCACAAAAATTGAAGGGTATCAACGGCCATTTAAATTCAAATAGTCACATTTTTTTACATGGATCACATTCATACAGAAATGGATACACTGATTCAATATGTTTAACCACTCGCATCCAATAAGTTGTGTCCCATTGACATAAGATTGTACCTCTATTGTCTTAACATCACTCAATGGACATCAAATGATAAGTCGTGCCTTAAAAATGGAAGGACAAAATAGTCATTTATTAAAAATGTAGGGACAAAAAGGGAATGTAAAAATTCTCTACTTTCCCCCCCTTTTAATATAATATTGATATAGATGTTGTGTTTAGAATCATTTGAAAAAAAATGCTTTCAAATATGATTAAACTATAGGAGATTTGATTAAACTATAGGAGATCTATAGGAGATACACATAAACTTTGTACTTTAATTCAAAATGTCAATGAATTTTCAAAAGTTTCATTGATATTCTTGAACTTTCAAAAAATAATAATAATAAAAATACCTTTACCTACAGTTTTTAATGGAAACCGTTAGGTTTTTTTTTTTTTTTATCAAAAACATCCTTGAACTTTCAAAATTTTATTATTGTCCTTAAATTAAAAAGAAAAAAAGGGTTCAAATTTACCCTTATTACCATTTATATATGGGCTGAATCTTGAGCACCTTGTTTTTATAATATTATTATAACTTTCAAAATTGCATTAATACTTTTGACCTTGAAAAATGCTAACAAATGCCTTTAGTATTATCATATAGACGGAGACCGTTTATTTACACCCTATTTTACTTTCATCTTCTATTTCTCCTCTCTCATCTACTTCAATTTATGGTCTAATCGGCATTTTCTATATCTTCTCACTATCTTCTTCAATACTATCTTACTTGTAGCGATGAAAACTTTGTTGATTATTTTTTGCAGTTCAAGTTAGTTTATTTGTTGTGATCGATTAAAAAGGTTATTCCCCAAGATCCAATGATATATTTTTTTGTCAGCCCATTTGTACGTATTTCGTGATTCATTGTTTTGCTGGGTTTTAAGTGGAGATTTTGATTTGGGAACTTTTTGAGAATTTGACGAATTTTATGCTTTAACTTAGAGTTTTTTGAGAATTTGACGGATTATATGCTTTAACTTGGAGTTTTTTTTTTATTATTATTATGAGAAATTGGTGTAAGATTTGAACAAAAGGGGAAAAATGAGATTATCAATATGGGGAAAAAGAGAGAGAGTATCTTGAGTTGTACTTTTCAAATTGCTTCTTTTCCAATGCAAGATAACTTCAAAGAAATTGATTATAAAAGGAGTTTTTTTTTTATATAAGTTTAAGGATATTAATGCAACTATTAAACGTTCAAAAGTATTAGAAAAAATATTAATAGTTAATGTCCATATACACTAATGGTAACAAGGTATTTTTTTATGATTGTTTTTAAGGTTTAAGAGCATTATGAAAATTTTTAAAGTTCAAGAAAATATTAATAGTTTTCATCCAAAACGGTTTAAGTGTATTTTATATTTTTAACAATTTCTTGAAAGTTTACTGATATTATTGAAACTTTTGAAAGTTCATGGACATTTTAAAAAAAAGTATAATGTTCAGAGGCATTTTCTATAAGTATAATTTGAGAACATTAATAATTTAATGTATGTTTAAAATTGCTTTATGTGATTTTAGATGAGCACTATACAAAACTAGGCTTTGTCGGTTTAAAATTGACATTCTAGGGGTACAATGTCGGTTAAAATCGACATTGAATATCGTGTTATAAAAGGTTGTTAATGTCAGTTGTCTTGGATGTCGGCTTTAACCCGACATTATAGTTGACCAAAATTTCAGTGTCAATTATCTTCAATGTCGGTTGAAAACTAATATTGTACACCATCTTTAATGTCAATTGAAAACCAACATTGTACACTATCTTCAATGCCACTTGAAAACCGACATTGTACACCATCTTCTATGTTGATTTTTGACCAAATTTTTTCAATAATTGTCCAATATTTTTTTTAATGCCTCATTTTTTAAAATATCGAATCCATTTTTATTGTCGATCAAAGAGTTAAAACCGACATTAAATGTCTCGTTTTGTGTCGGAAATGCTCATCATCGTATTTTATTAAAAAAATATAAAAAATTGTTTAATGTAATGTGTGTCTGTTATAATATACACATGTTTACTATTCCGCGTGGCAAACCAACAATATCTCTCTTCGACCTATAAGTGCACAAAATCCAAACCTAAAATATAATAATAGACACAACAATACACTCTACCACAAAATTATGTACAAAATTACCTAAAATATAATAACAACACACTTGCATAGAATTCTATAAAGATGTCAAAGAAAAAAGAAACCACTGAGTGACAACAAGCCCCTTGAAGAAGTTCTCGAACTCAGTATAATCACTATCTAAAATCATTAAAATCATTGTCTAGTACCATGCCTTGCCTGCTGTCTTTACTACTGCAGCCTTCTGCTGTCTCCGTTCATAGACATTAGAAACTGGATGTGCACACAGAAAGAGGCTGTGAACTTAATTGAAAAGTATGGAACAATTATATATTGAAGTTATAACAGAATAATATGAATGGCTAGATCAAATGTAATTATGACCTACAAGTCAATAGCGCGATAATAGTTCGATCCTCCAGTGAAGCTTGTGTGCTTAAATTTGGTAGCAAAATAGTTGATATCTTCCTCTGTTAGCCATGAAGGAAAGTTCTTTGGAGGTAGGATAGAATCAATGCCAACTTCTTTAGACAATCTTGGAGGATTTGAACTTCTACTATAGAGAAATATTTTGAATAAAAATACTCTTCAGCCTCTCCTAGAACCTGTTACAAATAATTAATATATACCCTTAGTTTGTTTTAGACACACTGAGTGAATGGGACTCTCTCAATAAGAGAGAGAGTTCTCACAAGAAGCACAAAAGGGCTTTATTGCACTTTGTGAAGTTTCTATAGATTATGGAATCTTTGAAACATACTCCACTGCAATTTATAGTACAATACTTCTCATTCTGGAAATTTTGCAATCTAACTTATCAAGGAGAGAAGAATAGCACAATACTTCAGTTCAGCGATTTGATTTCATCAGTTAGAACTTACCATGACAATGATTGAATTTTAAAAGAAAAATCTCAATAAATAAGTAGTTAGAAAATAATTGGAGAAACACTTGAGTGATAATAAAGTTTGGCATTTAAAAAAGATTTTAACAAATAGTAGCAGATAATAATGAATAAAAAATTTCAACATGAACATAACTCGATTAACATAAAGTTTGTACTATCGACTTTGAGTTCAGATATTTGATTCTCTAAAATTCACATATTGTCAATAGAAAATTGAGGTAAGGCCACGTTTATCAAATCAATGAAAAATGGTGTAATCGGAATGAGAACTCATTGATGGATAAATCGTAATAAACCTAAATCGCACACACAAATGGATTGGTTTTTATCACGTTTACCTAAAATTATAAATCTATCACATTTTACTGTTACAATTATCATTACTATTACTGCATAACCCTAAAAGTAACAGTAACAATAACGGTAAAGGTAACAATAAATGTGGCAGATTCATAATTTTCATTACCAATATGTATAATGGTAACGGTAAAGGTAGTGAGTTCCATGTAATTTTCAATCCAATCAGATTAAGCATCATCCATTTCTCAATTAGATTACAATATTTGATTACAAATTTCGAGGTGGGCCCCACAACTCATTACGATTACGAAACACAGGTAAAAAACAACAAAAGTAATTAACTCGGGCCCACTTTTTATATTACCATTGATGAACTATCTTTCACATAGGGTAAATATGGCCTAAAATAAAAAAAGATCGATTTTTTAGATTACATTGAGGTCATATTTACATGGGGGAATGAAAAATTATGTAATTTGAGTTGATTCCAATTGGACTATCAATCGAAATAGCACTACAAGAAAAAGAGGCTCTCCCGACACCTAAAAAGGTCGTCGGGAGATATCGTCTCTCCTGACGATGGAGGAGAGGCGTCTGGAGTTAGAATTAACTCTCGACACCGTATAGTAATCGGCGGGAGATCCCGACGCACATCCACTTCCCGTCGAGAATTCGGAGAACTACAGTCTATTTATTTGTTGAGAGTTCCTAAGGAACTCCTGACGGATCTCCCGATGGCACACGATAGCCGTCGAGAGATTTAGTGTAATGACCCGGCCCCATAGAACTTAAATTAGTCCGTTACTAAATACATGCATGCATAGAACTTAAAACGACATTCTTTTATGGTGAAATAAATGCTAAATAAATAAGGTAAGTGCAAAAGACTTTCATTAAATTCAAATATTAAAAACAACAATAGGGTACCCATACATCATAAAGATAATAAATAAGTCTGAAAACGATTCTTAATAGTAATTTTCAAATATCAAAACTGAAAGTTAAGAAAAACATGAAAAGAAATCTAAATCTCATGAGCGGAAGCATAAAACTAGTCTCAGTGGCTCGATCATGAATTCCGCTTGTCCATCGCCCGTGCATCTCTACCCTTACCTGAAACAACAACATGAGAAAGAATGAGTATAAAATATTCAGTAAGTAACCTCAGTACTGGAGTCAGGTTAGGTATCTATGTTTTCTAGATGCCTACCTTTCTCTAGATGCCTACCTCTGGTGGAACATATAAACTATCCTAGTCCTAATGGGACACATATATACATGAAAAAATGAGTTCTATCCTACTGTAGCTAAATATGCCCACTACCTCTGGTTAATCCCGAAGGAAACATAATCTGGTAAATCCCGAAGGAAACACAATATCTAGTGAATCTCGAAGGAAACACAAACTGGTGAATCCCGAAGGAAACACAAACTGGTGAATCCCGAAGGAAACACAATATCTGGTGAATCTGAAGGAAACACAAACTAGTGAATCCCGAAGGAAACAAAAACTGGTGAATTCAGAAGGAAACACAATATCTGGTGAATCCCGAAGGAAACACAAACTGGTGGGCATTCTAACTAATTAGTAAAATCACTATCACAATCTGAACATGGTTCTATAACATACATATACATCTCATCATCATGATTCTACAATATACATATAAATTTCTTCATCATAGCTTTACAACATATGCATGCATCTCATCCTCCTCAGATTCAGCAAAATCTCCAATAAAAATAATATACTTAAATCATACTAGTATTCAAACATCTCTATGCGCAACTAACCTTTTAACCTCCCATATCAGCAAGGCATACATAAACATCAAACTATCAATATATCCTCAGTAAATTATATTTGTCAATTCCTCATTTCAAACCTCAGTCAATGAAGGAAGACATAAATATCATGCAAACTAATAATCCTCAATAAATCATAATTGTCATTGTTGGGCACTATGGCAGTTCCAATAGTAAGATTACTTATCTCAACTTGATAAAAAAAAAACGCAAAACAAAATCTCCTTAGAACTTCTTTAGCACACTTGAATCAACCTAAAGTTGTGGCTTGGTCCAAGAAAAATTCCAATACTCGATTTAATTAGCCAATCTGATCTTGAATTAAATCCAAAATCAATAAATTAATTTTCCCACTATTACTCTCAATCCAAAAGAATAACCATCCAACAACTTACGAAACTTACCGATCTTCACCAATTTTCTGCAAAACAAAATGGTACCTAGCTTGAGGTCAATACCTCAAAACTTCCAAACCTTGAATATAAGTTTCAAACCAAAGAGAGGTTACTAAGTTAACCCAAAATAAAAGGGGTGAACTTCATCTCCCAAATTATAAGGAAAAATAAGTCTTACCCAAGGTTTTTCTCAAAATTCCGGAAAAGACCAGGGCAATGGCAGCCGACGACACGTTGACTTGTGGCTGCCATAGATAGGCAGCATGTGTTGCTGTCAGATGGCATAAATTGTTTAGGCTAGCGGCTGGTAGTGAGGGTTTTGCATGAGGAGGGTTTGCGAGAGTAGGAGAGAAGTGGAATTTCTAGTTTACAGATTTTATTTAGCAGCGATTATGAACAAACTAGAGCTTTAAATAACAATCCAACCATTCAAAATGAAATCTATATGTCTCGAACCAAATTTGACTACGATCCAACAGTTTAAACTCTGGCAATCGATAATTTTGTGGAAGTTATCGTTGAAAAATCGAATTGCTTTCTACCTAATTTTTGACCTCTTTTCACTCTCATCAAAAACCAAAATTAAAGGGCATAAGATCAATCAATTTGATACAAATTAAATCCTTCCAAATATTTAAATCAATTCAAAACCATATGAAATTAATTATTTTTTTTTTTAAGTTGGCCCTAAAATCCAAAATCAAAGGGAAGCAAAATTCAATATTTTCAATATAATCAGTTCGAATATCTAATCAATTAAATTCAATTTAACCAATAAAAGTTTTTCAATTATTTTAATTTAACCCCAATTTTCCAAATGAAGGGGAAATCTAAACTCAATAATTTTAGATAATTAATTTAAATTTTCCTGAAATTCGAGATGTTACATCTAGCCTCATTTAATGTCATCCTCTTCCTCTTGAAGCCCTAGCCGCATGCACCTATTCCCATTCTTCAAATTTTTCTTCTCTTCAAACCCATACCGCCTCACGCTGAATGCCGTCTCTTCTTCTTGAAACTTTTCTTCTTCCTCTTGAAGCCCTAGCCTCACGCCGCCTCACACGAATGCCGCCTCATGCCACCTCTTTTTCTTCAAATTTTTCTTCTTCCTCTTGAAGCCCTAGCCTCACACCGCCTCACGCCTCACACCGCCGACCAACCCAGCTCTGTCGCCCATTCCACCTCCTCCGCAGTCGTTGTTAAGTAATTCATTCAATGTTTTGTTTATTGAATATATGTACTTTGATTTGTTGGTGGCATAATCAAAATCAAAATCTATATTTGTTTTGTTATTGTTTTGAATATAGATATTAATTTTATTATTGTTAATTTTATTGAATATACATATTAATTTTGTTATTGTTATATACATATTAATTTTGTTATTGTTATTATTATTGAATATACATATTTTATGATTGAAAATTTGCTTTGATTATTTTGCACCAGTGATTAGAGGAAAAATTATGGTGCATTGTTGAACTTTGAAATTGATTTTAAAATGTTATGATGCGTTTTGATCACAACAAGTTTAACTTAGAGTACAAGAGTCGTAGGGAATGTGAGTGTATATATCTTTCATGAGAAAAAGGACATGGACGGAGTGTTTGGAGATTTGGAAAGTCTAAAGGGTAGGAATAATTAATTGATTTTATGTGTTTTTTTATGTTTATGAGCATCGGGAATGTCGTGGGGTATGGGTAAAGTTAGGTTATACTCGTTTTGTCATTAAACTTGGAGTTTTTGTGTGTTTATAGATGTTTATGGATGTTTATGGATGTTTATGAATGTTTGAACATGATATGAGGATAGGTCGAGTTTGGTTTAAATTGTTTTGGGGGGAAGTTTGTGTTCTTTGGGTGTTCGTTCTTGTTTATGAAGTTTGAATGTTGTGGGGGTGGGGTAGGGAGTTGAACTCGTAGGTTTTTATGTGTTTTTTTTTATGTTTATGAGCGTTGGGAATGTCGTGGGGGTGGATAGAATTAGGTTATACTCGTTTTGTCATTGAATCTGGAGTTTTTGTGTGTTTATGGATGTTTATGAATGTTTGAACATGTTGTGGAGGGTAGATCGAGTTTGGTTTATATTGTTTTGGGTGGAAAGTTTGTGTTCTTTGTGTGTTCGTTCTTGTTTATGAAGTTTGAATGTTGTAGGGGTGGGTAGGGAGTTGAACTTGTAGGTTTTTGTGTGTTTTTTTATGTTTATGAGCTTGGGAATGTCGTAAAGGTGGATAGAGTTAGGTTATACTCGTTTTGTCATTGAACCTAGAGTTTTTGTGTGTGCTTATGGATGTTTATGAATGTTTGAACATGTTGTGGGGGGTGGGTCAAAGTTTGGTTTAGATTATTTTAGGGGGAAAGTTTGAGTTTTTTGTGTGTTTGTTGTATTTATGAAGTTCGAATGTTGTGGGGATGGGTAGGGAGTTGAACTTGTAGGTTTTCTTGTGTTTTTGATAATTATGAGCGTCGAAAATATCGTCGGGGGTGAGTAGAGTTAGGCTATAGTTATAGTCGTTTTGTCATTGAACTTGAAGTTTTTGTGTGTTTATGGATGTTTATGAATGTTTAAACTCTTTTTTTTATGTTTATGAGGGTCAAGAATGTCGTTTTGAAGTTGAACTTGGAGTTTTTTGTTTGTTTCTAGAAGTTTATGACATGTAAATGTTTTTGTTTTGTGGTAGGATGTTGTTCGGAGATGAGGTTAGACTATTGTTGAAGATGTTGTGTTCCATACATTGTTTTCTTTTACTTGATGTTGTTTTCATCTTATTTCTTTCATGTATTTTTGAAGACAAATTTCTTTTATAAATTATCTTGTAAATTTTCATTTATTTGTTATAGTATGGACTTCGTTTTGTTTGTTTTATTTATTTTGTGAATCTGTTTGAGTTGGTTAATGATGCTTTATAGGTTATTCAGATCAAATTTAAAAAAAAAAAAAATACAAACAACAAATTAAAAAATTTTAAAGCCAATATTCAACCAATGAAAGAACTCCTCATGCATATTTTAGCGCGTTGGGAGTTCCTAGAAATCCCGACAACGTATACTAGTTGTCTGCGCTCTTCTATACGTCAGGAGTTCTAGGAATAACTCCCGACGGACCCTTTCTTGCGTCGGGAGTTCCTCTCTCGACGGATTTTTTTTTACCAAACTCTCGACGATCCATTTGTCGTCAGGAGAGGATCTTCCAACGCATTTTCCACCATTTTATGGCGATTTTGGGCGTCAGGAGAAGTGTGATTTCTTGTAGTGTGGGTCTCAATTGTAAACTAGTGTGACTGTGATTGTTAGTGTTTACTTATCTAATTTTTCAAAAGCAATATGATTGTGATTGAGCCTATTTTTTTCAAATCATTAGTTCAAAAGCGAAACATAAAAATGATAAAACTACCCTCATTACGTCATTCCTGATTGTTTTATCGAACAAAACCATTCACCCCCATTTCGAACAATCTATCGATTGTTTTAACCCATTATTTTTACTCTCTTTTGTTTGGTTTGGTGAAGGGCCCCGACCCCATTATTACAGGATTGCATGAGTATGAATGAACTGGTAAATCTATATGCATGGGGCTTAATTAGACAACCATGTTATACAATAAACTTTTCCTATCAACAGAACATTATAACAGTAGATTGATAATCTTAACATGAATATGGTTATAACAAAAATTTAACAATTCAACGTTTAGATCGATCAAACAAAATAAAATCAATAAAAGCATCGGTATCTTTATCATTATCGACTTCACCATAGTAACCGATAGATCACTAAGATGAAGAAAGGGTGTTATAAAATGTTAAAGCAACCGAAATCGATACCGATAATTTCATCTATAAACCGGTATCTTCTTATTTCAAAGGACAAATGACGAAAATTGAAATATAAATATTCATACCAAATATATGGGTCCCACTACATATTCAAACTAGGGACTTTCCCAAGCTTAATTAGATTACAAGATTTCATTACGGATGCTACGGTGGACTCCACTTTTAATTATGATTACGAATGGGCATGTAAACAAAGGCTAAAGTAATCTGATGGGGCCCACAAATCGAATTAAGATTGATTTATACCTATTTTCCCGATATAAACGTAGCCTAAGTGTTTTCTGTTGAATTTTTAGTTAAAATTTAGTTAACCATAAGTTTTACTCATTAAATGGCCGTTGAACACAACTTTAGTTTGTTGCAAGAAAGGAAGGAAGAAAAGAAACTGAAGAAAAAAAAACTTTAATTGGTTTGTTTCAATTTTTTTTAAGTAATGTTATTTTAATATATATTAACAAAAATAGGGTAGGATTGAAAATATTACCAAAAATAGGTTTTTAAATCGTGTACCTGATACACGATTAGCCCTAAATCGTGTACCCGGTATATGAGTGCCTCTTGATCTGGCACACGTAAACTGCCAATGTGGCAGTCATGCAGCGTTGACTGAGGTAATTGTATACTCGATACACGATTACCTTAAGTCGTGTACCGGGTACACGACTTTCTTCTCCATTAAACCGTCGCGCGATCCTTCTTCTTCCTCATCTAAAAGCTTCTACTTCTGTCTTCCCCGTCCAAAATCGTCTGAAAACCTCGTATCATTTTGCCTCCATTTAACCATCCGTCCAAAATCGTCCAACCGTTCGTCCAAAAGCTTCTACCACTCTTTGACTGAGGTAAAAAATTTTCCCTACATTGTTTTCTAATATATAATCTTCATATATATATCATTTTGTTTGCATTTGGGCTGAACTTAATGTGTAGTTTATGGATCCATGATTTATTTTTGGATATATGTTGAACTTAGAAATTAGATTTTGTTGGACTATGTTTATGGATGATTATGTTTGTCTACTTGTTGGGCTATTTTTTTTTTTTTTTTATGATTAATTTGTAGGATGATTATGTATTTGTTGGGTTGAACCTAGAAATATATGTATATGTTTATAAAAATAAAGATTGGTTCATATATATTATTTTGTTTACATTTGGTTGAATTAAATGTATGATTCATGGATATATTATTTTGTTTTTATTTGGGTTGATTTAAATGTATAGTTTATGGATCTTAGATTTGTGCTGATTTAAATGTATAGTTTATGAATCTTAGATTTAGGTTGATTTAAATGTATAGTTTATGGATCTTAGATTTGGGTTGATTTAAATGTATAATATTTAGATCTTATATGTTGAACTTAGAAATTGGATTTTATTGGGTTGATATATTAACATATTTTTTTTTGTTAATTATAACCGTTGAAAAAATCATAATAAATATGTCGATACGTCTGAAGATTTAGTTATTCTTGAACCTAAAAATGATGAAGACAATGATATTGATGTTGAAGTTGATGAATTATTTGAAAATGATAGTAATGGGAAACATGATCTTGAGTTGGTACCGTCAGATATGTTCACCCAAATAGATTGGAAAATTACAAATTCAACATGTGAACTAGGGTCTACTTTGGAGAAAAGGAGTATAGGTGTAGATAATTGTAGTTTAATATAGAAAGGAATGTTGTTTAATACTAAAGAAGATTTACAGCTTGTTGTAAAAAAATATTGTGTGACAGAACACTACAAGATTATTGTAGTGGAATCAAATCAAGATCTTTCTAATCCTGTACAATTATATCAAATATATATATATATATATACATTGTTCACAATCGGTATGGGATAGTTCTTCCACAGTAGTTTTGAGTTGTCGGAAAAGGGAGGCATTGCACAACATACTATTCCATTTGATCACCGCATTATTCCTACGTTGAACAGGCAGGTTTTCTTGGGTTGCACAAATCGGTTTTATCTAGCTTGATTGACACCTTATTACTGCTCTAGTTGAGCGTTGGAGACCAGAAACCCACACATTTCACCTGCCTTGTGGGAAATGTACAATCACGCTACAAGACGTTGCCATATAGTTTGGGTTACGAGTGGACGGGCAACCATTGACAAGTTCACTACAATATGATTGGAAGAACGTTTTTGAAGAGCTTTTAGGCTTTCTACCAGATGATCTGAAAGGCTCAAGATTGAGTATCCCCTGGTTGGCGTCCCAGTTTCCAGAATTACCTCCCGATGCCAACGACATCAGCGTACGTAGGTATGCACAAGCATACATCATGCAGCTTATTGGAGGATTTTTGTTCGTTGACAAGTCAAATACTCTAGTGCATCTCATGTTCCTCCCGATACTGTCTGATTTCAAGCATGCTAGTACGTACTCATAGGGTGGTGCATGTCTTGCATGGTTGTATAGAGAACTTTGTCGGGCTACCAATGCACAAGCATTGGAAATAGCGGGGCCACTAATACTAATCATCATCCACTTAATGCCAGGTATTATTTCATTTATATATTTATTTCATTATCATTTTATGTAGGAATATAAATTAATTGTATTTTTCATAATTTTAGATGGAGTGGTGTATGAGATGCCTCTAAATAGTTAGTAAATATGTTGCTCGTGTACCAAAAAATATTTGACAGACTGATGCACAATAGGTAACAAATGTATATATAAATGAATATTTAAACCATTTTGGATGTATACTTTTTTTTTTTTTTTTGTCAGATTATTTGGACGTCATACATACAACAGATTTGGTCATCCATACCTGATTACTGTCGTGATGATGAAGACATTTGGTTGACCGTTAGCCCTCTTATATGCTTCTATATAGTAAAGTGGCATCATCCAGATCGTGTATAGAGACAGTTCGGTCTGCGACAAACGATACCTTCGTTGTCCTATACACTCCCAGCACTACACCAGATGATTGATTTGAGAGGTAAGCACGACCAAGACTGGCATCGAATCCATGCGGAATATATATCCTATTAGCATGGACGACATGATCGTTGTGCACAGGGAGAATTAACAAATGGGTCAGCTGTATCAGATGACTACTTTTCCTAGTACAATTCAATCACGAGGCGATTTATCACACCTGACGACGCTTACTATTACTGCATGGTAAGAGATTTAGAATCAGACATTTTCTATATATATGATATGAATATTGTTTAATATTTATTTTTTTCCTTGTACAGAATAATTTTAATGAAGATGTACAACAATATTCAGTGCAGCACAACTTACTAGACTTGGGTTCAATGTGTCAGCAAACATTGGTCAACATAGAAGGTATTATTCAACAAATAAGATGACTCAATGTTGCTGACATCGATTGAAGACGTATTTGTCGTAGACGATAGGGACAGGGTGAACCTAATTTAGAGGGACACGAAGACAACCCCCATGAAGGGCTAGGGCCAGGGAGGTCGTTTTTAAATTTTATGTAAACTTTTGTTTTCAAATTGTAAATTAAAGAACTAATTATAAATCTTCTTTAATGTCATGACATTTTTTTTTTAATATGAGTGCAAAATAGTTATGTTTTCATTGTAGATTAAATATATAATTAAGTTTAAAAATGAAGAAATTTGTAGACCTGTTCCTAAAGTCTTAATATTGTTGTACATCTCCAATTAAAAAAAAAAAATTAGTCAATCTATTTTTTAAAAAAAAAAATAAATAAATTATGGACCGGGTCCACGATTATGGCAATCGTGCACCCGGTCCACGAGTTTCAATACGATCGGTCAACCAAGTCAGCCGACGTGTTGCTAACTGGATTAAATGTTAATTGTGTACCCCATACACAATTTTGCCACATGGCAATCGTGTACCCCGTACACGATTTCACTACCCTACTTTTGTTAATAGTTTCAATACCTACCTATTTTTAAAAATACTTTCTCATATACCCCATTTTTGTCAATAGTTTGAAAAAAATACTATATTTTTTAACACGATCCGTTTGTTTCGTATAATAAACCTTTTGAATTATGTGATTTTATCTGAGTATATTGTAAAACTCTTTTTCTATTTAGAGGTTCACTTGATGAAGATGGTTCTAATATTATGAACATTATACCATAGTAAATTTGGATCAATGGTATTGGCATGCATCTTATCCTAAAAAGTCGGAGTTACAATTTCTTTCTTGTAGTTATTGTAAAAAAAATTATTATAAAAATGGTCTTTAATTTGACTACTTAATTCTTGTCAGGGTTTAATCATGATTAAATTTCTTTTATTATATAAAACACAAATCCGGTCCCAAGACATGATTCCCCATATATACATATTTAAAAAAAAAAATGTTTTATATATCTTAATTAATTAATTGAGTTATATATGTTGAAGTTAATAAATAAGGCAAGATTTGAATGAGTTGATTGTTAGATTATTAAATGCCCAGTGTTTGATTTAAGGGATCATTGCAGAAAAATAAATAAATTGGTAAAAACGAACAAATTTTGTGAAATGGATCGTGTAGAAAATAGTTATAATGTTTTTGTTATTTATGTTAATGAGAAATACATAGCTATAATTTGTTTATATTTGTGATTTGCTCGACGTGCTGAGGACAAAGTTGGTAAAGGTTGATTGCTCACATGGCTAAGCTGGTCCAAATATATCTTTTCAAACATATATATATTTTTTAAACTGCCTTTTTTATTTTTTATTTGACAATGATTTTAAATATATATATACATATGGTAAAGTAGTACGAAAATTGGCCAGAAAATGAATTTGTTTTATCAAATTTTTAGAAAGACAAAAATTGAAATTATGATCAATAAAGTTATTTTGTCTCATCCACCATGTTACACTAATGTCCAAGACTTATACATCCCAACACAATATAATTTGGGTCCTTATTAATATTTGAGTTCAGCCAAATATTACTTAGGGGTAACAAGAAGTATTTTGATCATTTGCAATTAGGTATATTACTAAAGACATTATGAACAAATTTTTTTAAATTGAAAATTTTCTATAAACACATGTAAAAACATGAAGCAAACTTTATTCTTCATTGAATCTCTCATTTTTAAATTTCAATCTGGCTTAGCAAGTTAACTACGATCATCACATGTTTTTTTCTCCTTTGGCCCACCCATCATGAATCAATCAAACTTAAATAAATTCATTATATAATCAAAGGCATGTGGGAAAGCCAAAAAAATATCAAAGCTTTTTTATTCACTCATTTGAACCTAATTACACTGTGCCCACTTACAAGACCCGCCAAAGCAAACCATTCCTATGTCTGCACGACTCTTTCTATTACAAAGAATATGCATGTTGCTGTCTGAAGTGCTTTTGTCCTTTTTTTCCCCCTTCTTTTTCTCTTCCCTTGAAAGAGATGAACTTCTTGACATACTGAGCGGTGAAAAACATTCAAAAAGTACTTTCTTTTGGCAAAAAGTGCTTTCTTTTAGCTTAGATTTCTGTTAGTTTTTATACGTTAAATGTGTTCTTTGATGCCTAGGAACCAAGGACTTTGGTTGAGTTAGACGAAATTTGAAATTAAACTGAATAAAACGGCTTTAAGAATCTAAGACATGAAAAGGGGAACAAAGGAGCTAAAAAATGCATGCAAGTGATGCCTCAACGCTAGACTCGGTGCCAAAGACCTAAGATTGCACAACAGGATAGCGCCATGGCTCTTCCAACTTTGAGTAATAAATGAGAAAATATACCAACTTCAGTACTTCTTTAACTGATGACAAATATAGATGTAAACTTATTAGCTTATTCCATTATGTTCTTACTAATTATTACTGTTTTGTTTCAGTTCATAACTCACTTAAACAAAAAGAAACAGATATCAAAATTCAACAATGGAACATTTTACCCTTGGGGAGAATTGAATCTTCATGGGCAAAGCAAAAGAAGAAAGGTTTTTTTTATTTTTGCCATAAATTTTGAACCTACAAGACCAAGAAACCACTAATCTCTATTAATTTGTAATATATGACTGTTTCTGGTGTCAGAGGAACCCAAATGAAATGCATGTACTATAACAATTCAAATTTTTTTCAAAGATAAGTATGTGGATTGTATTAATGAGGAGGAAGAAAAGAATGTCATTTTCCAGTATGTTGTTCAGTTTATGTGGCTATATGCAACACTACCACAAAAACATAACAGTGCATAACTCCAAACTACTAACACATGCTGTCAAAGTAACCTGTATAAACCACAAGCTGATTTAGTTACAATCCTATCTCTTTCTCTCTCCTAATCCCAATCATACACTAACTTTTTGCTTTCTAATAAATCTCATGTCTAAGCACAACTATAGCACAAAAACAATCCCTCCTCTTTCTCCTTCTTTTTCTCTCTAACAGAGGGAAATAAGCAAAAACAGAAAAAAAGAAAAATGGTAACTTGTTTATGGTGAAACTCTTAGTTTCTATTGGCTATGATATGGCTGTTTTAACAGTTAATTTTTTCCTTTTTATCAACAGGTTCTGGTATCAAAACATGGGAGTGGGGGAGGAGAAGATGATGCTGCAGTAGATTTTTGGGGAAACCCAGTGGACAAATCAAAAAGAGGAGGATGGCTTGCAGCAGGGCTCATCTTAGGTTCTTAAATTTTTGTTTGGTTTTCACAGAACAAAATTCTGATTTCACGAAGGTAATGAGCTGATAAATAGTAATTCTATATACAGGAACTGAACTCTCTGAAAGGATATGTGTGATGGGAATATCAATGAACTTAGTTACATATCTAGTTGGAGATTTGCATCTTACTTCAGCCAAATCTGCAACTATTGTGACTAATTTTCTTGGTGCTCTTAATCTTCTTGGCCTTCTTGGTGGCTTCTTAGCAGATGCCAAGCTGGGAAGGTACCTCACAGTTGCAAGCTTTGCTTCTATAACTGCTGTGGTAAGTTCTAAGCCATTAAGAAATGACTTCAACAAAGAAAAATTCACTTCAGAATTTAGCCTCAGCCTTTCTGGTTTTTGCAGGGTGTTATATTGTTGACATTGGCCACAACCATCCCTGGTATGAGACCCCCTCAATGTGATTACTCCACAAGACAACTTCATCAATGCATTGAAGCTAATGGTGGGCAACTTGCCATGCTCTATGCTGCACTTTATACTATAGCACTTGGTGGAGGGGGGATAAAATCGAACGTTTCAGGATTTGGGTCTGATCAATTCGACACTAATGATCCGAAGGAAGAGAAGGCCATGATATTCTTCTTCAATAGGTTCTACTTTGCGATAAGCATCGGGTCGTTGTTTTCCGTCACTGTGTTGGTTTATGTACAAGACCATGTGGGGAGAGGATGGGGATATGGAATCTCAGGAGGGACCATGGTGATTGCTGTAATTGTACTGCTTTGTGGGACATACTTTTACCGGTTTAAAAAGCCTAGAGGAAGCCCTCTAACAGTGATATGGAGAGTGGTGCTTTTGGCTTGGAAGAAGAGAAGTCTCCCTCACGCAGCTCATCCAAGCTTCTTAAATGACTACCAAAATGCCAAGGTTCCATACACCTACAAATTCAAGTAAGTATTTTTCAGATCTATCGATAAATACTTATCACATACTCTGTCTTTTTCTTTCCCTCTCTCTCTCAGTCTCTTATTGGCTCACCAATGTCATAAGTTTGCATATTTGATCAAATAACTTCATCTTCCCATCTTTCTATCTTTTGTATATCCATAAAATAACTCCATCTTCACAATTCTGCACTCAAACAGGAACTTTCTAATATGCCTCCTTATAATCATATATTATCAATGATGATAGAAGATTTGAACCTATAATCATACTATGTCTATGTAGACCTCATTTTTTCTTTATTGATTCATTTCCTCCAACCAAAAAGAGAAGTATAAATTGTTAGCCATTCTATGAATAGAAGACCACGAACATTCGCAACGTTTTACATCTTGCTTCTGTTTAATGATTACTTATTTTTTGTTTTAAATGTGTATTATAAGATATACTGCAAGATGCATTGAATAGAAACAAAAGGAGAAAAAAACATTACTATGCATGCTTGTCTTGTTCAACCATTCCACATATAAATTGGTGCATTCACTTCACTTTATTCATTTGGTTATCTCTATTATTATTTGGCAAGAACATAAGAGTAATGAAAATGTATATATTAGGTGTCTTGACAAGGCTGCAATTCTAGACGAGTATGCTGTCACTGATCCAAACAATCCATGGATAGTCTCTACAGTCACTGAAATTGAAGAAGTGAAAATGGTGTTGAAGCTCATACCCATTTGGTCCACTGGCATCCTCTTCTGGACAATCTACTCACAGATGACTACATTCACAGTAGTACAAGCATCCTTTATGGAAAGAAATGTTGGCAGTTTTGAGATTCCTGCCGGTTCTATGTCAGCCTTTCTGTTCATCACCATCCTGCTCGTCACTTCATTGAATGAGAAACTATTCATACCGATTGCTCGGAAGCTGACTCACAATGTCCAAGGTCTCACAAGCCTTCAGAGGATTGGGATTGGACTGTTTTTCTCAATTTTTGGCATGGTGGCTGCTGGAGTTGTTGAGAAAGAGAGGAAGACCTTCGCAGTCGAGCAAAATACTCGTATAAGTGCTTTCTGGTTAATACCTCAGTTCTTCTTGGTTGGTGCTGGAGAAGCATTTGCATATGTCGGACAACTCGAGTTTTTCATCAGAGAAGCACCGGAACGAATGAAATCCATGAGCACAGGACTTTTTCTTAGCACTCTTTCCATGGGATTTTTTGTCAGTAGTTTGTTGGTAACAATTGTAGATAAAGTAACCAACAAGCAATGGCTGAGAAATAATCTCAACAAGGGAGACTTAAACTACTTCTATTGGCTACTCGCAGTGTTAGGCCTGCTAAACTTTTTCTTTTTTCTTCTCCTTGCCCGGAAACATCAATATAAAGACCAGCATTATGTCAGCTCCAAAGACAACAATGAGGAGCTCAAGACTTCAAATGACATGATCGCACTTGAAATGGAGGGGTCAATAAGCATTAAGGCAACAGAAACTTAAGAGTGTGTGGTTCAAGGTGTCCCTTTTAGAACTCAAGGACACGGTTGTACAATATATAGAAGAGATCTTGCTCAAGTAAGATCGTTGCTTCAAGGTGCCCCTTTTATAAGCTTAAAATCCTGCATGTACGTTTGAATATCTCAAAGCCTGTAGCTACAACCATCTTATGCTTTTAGCATTAATGAGCAGATAAGCCACTGCCATTGTCTTCCCCTAGGTTTTATATGATCTAAATCATTTAGCATATTTCAAATAATATTCTCAAGTCAAACAGGCGTGCATTCATTTATGCAAACAACCGTGTTTCATAGCAGGTTTCTTAGAGAAAGTATCTTTCATCAAATGCTTTTGATAGACATTTCATTGTCAGACTGGCAATAAATTATTTTAGCTAGCAACTGGACTCGGAAGGATGAATAAAGCATAAAAGCCTTCATTGTCAAGTAATTAAAAGGAAAATAGACTGCTCAAATATAATTCTTTTCAACATCGTCCAAGATACTTAAGAAGTAGACCTGACCTCTAACAACAATACATGTTTCAAGAGGCAAGAGGAGAAATTGGAGCCGGAAGGTGATCTACAACTATTGGAGGTCGAAGGGCCTTGTGCTGTTCCACCTTCTGTTTACGAGCTTTATACATTTCTTCTGTTTCAACCACTATTAATCGCTTTACCTATAATCAAATAACAAAGAAAAACAAAAACAACATTCAACATTCAGTCTCCATGAGGCTTTTCTGTAGTGTGTGCATGTGCGCAGTAGAGAACAAGCATATAAAGCAACCTGTTGAAGCATTCCCCTAACAGTAGGTGTGTTCCAGCGCATGACAGTTCGGTTGCATTTTCGGAGCCGCAACGCCTCTAATGTACGTCTGTGAAGTCTCCTTGTTCCTGGCATGCCTCTCACTAATGTGATATAAAGATTAGGACTCCATGCAATTGGGACATTGGCTTTGAAGGCCTTGAAGGCATTCATGTCCAAGATCTCCAAAATCTACAAAACAAAATAAAGTTTAAGAAACAGTTTTCTCTGCATACACATCAACAATCTCATCTAAGCACCTCAACAACATATTTTAGTTTGTTGAGCAGGAAAACTTCTGCAGTTCCCAAATTTCAAGTAAACAAATGATCATCTTCAATAGATTGAAAGCTCTACAAATGCTAGCTGCACGACTAAAACATAAAAAGATATAGATGATAGTTTTAAGTAGAAACCACATCTATGCCACGATTCGTCATCTCAAATAGATACTTCATCATCATATCCACTTGAAGCTTTCTATAAAGTCCTCTAAAAGCAATGTTCTAAAAAGTACAAAGTTATGAAACACAGACACAGATATGCATACAGCGATTTATCAATTTCTAAGAAAAATTACTATAGGGATACGTCGGAATTGACTTTGGCTTGAGGATAAAGATGCATATTAATTAACTACCAAACTAATAATTTAGGTTAAATTAAAGGAGGTTTCAAAAGAGAGTGAAAAAAGAGGGAGAAAACAGAGAGCTTTGAAATTGACCGGCGATGGCGGCGACAAGGCAAGCGCGGCGAAATGGTCGATGGCAAGGTTGAGGCGTGGTCGGCAACGAGGATGACGCTCGGCGGCGACGGCGTAGTTCTGGAAAATAGAGTTGCTCAGTCGAATAAATAGGAAGAAGATGAACTGAGGAAGAGAAGATCGTATCCACTTGGGGCTTGCGTTGAAGACGAACTGAGGAAGAGAAGATCGTAGGCTGTGGGTTTGCGAGGGAAATCTGATTTTAGGGTTTGGTTGTTTTATTTTTCTGTTTTTTCATTTAGTTATTACTTATTTTCCATTTGGGCTGCTGAATTTCATTGAGTGGGCTGTGGGCTTGAAATTCAGCCCACAAAGTTTTTTTCTTTTTCTTTTTTTTTTTTGGAGGGGGGAATTGGACAAAATAGCAAGATTTGATGTTTTGGTTGGTTTTATGGCAAAAATCCGAAAATAATAAGATTTTTTACCAAATGTATTTTACACAAATAATGTCCACTCCTCTACCCTTAATATGGTCGTCCATCAGAGCTACTAAGTACAGTATAATTGCTACAGCGTGAACATAGTTGAATTAGAAATACCGGATAAATGGGCAAGTTTCGGTTATCAAATTCTAACCTAGCCAATTCGGTAGAAAAAATTGGCACCTTTTTCACCCCATTTGAATTTCAAATTGGCAGTTTTATCATATTATATTTGTTTAACTACTTTTTAAACGGATTCAAAATTAATCCATCTTTGATTTTTCTCTATTAATTTAAAATTTAATTTATTGTAAAAATCTTCACATTTTATATTATCTTATTAACTTTATTTATTTAAAATTGTTATCATGTTTTATCACATGACATATTATTGTATTATTATTATTATTAAATTTTGGATTCAATATAATATTCTATATACATTTTGTTTTATGAGTATCTCAAAAAAATCTATGTTATTGACACATAAGTAATTAGTCAATTTTGCTATCTTGTTGTTTTTGCTATGACTTTACAACAAGTTAGATTTTTTTCGATGATAGATGGGATGAAGGTTCACACTATCATAATCTTCGAGTTCTTGAGGTTTATATTCCATGAGACTCGTCCTTCCAATAATTTGTTGAATACATTCAAGGTTTCCTTCTGACAATCTTTCTATATCTCGATTGACAGTGTATCGAATGGTTCCAATAATTCAAATCTTATTCCAATTGTTGGTGATAAGGATGTTTTGAAGCTGATGTTAGTTTTATTGGACTTCCCACATAATCATTTATGTTTACTGGTTGACCATGTATGTTTTGGTGCCTAGGCGAGGTTTAAGAGATTGGTGCGATATTGTCCGCACAATGGCTTACCTGACTGTCTCCAAATGGAAATCTTTTATCACGGTTTGAATCCTGCATCGCACACGACTGCCAATGCGGCAGCAGCTAGAGGTCTGCTTGACAAAACGTATGATGAGGCTAAAAATATTCTTGATCGCATTTCGAAGAATCACGAAGACTGGAGGGAAAGCGATCAACGACTCAAAATAAGGTGACGCAAACAATGGGGCCATCGCATCCCTACAAAATCAAATGAATGCGATGATGAATCTGATATAGGGCATCACAATCAATAGTCTGGGAACGCATAAGGGGCAGGTCAATGCAATCGAGCAGACAAGCACAAGTTGTGCTACTTGTGGAGATTTGCATCCAATAGAAGAATGTTCGAGGAACTCGTAATCTGTATACTTCGTAAAGAACTATCCTTTCTCCAACACTTACAACCCTGGGTGGAGAAACTACCCCAATTTCGCGTGAAAAAATCAACAACAAAGTTATCAACCGATGGCGCAAAAAGAAGGGTCGCTAGGATTTTTCCCGCGAACAAAAGGTCAATCGCAAAATCAAACTAGCAGCTCACAGCTGCCGCTGTCTTCATTTCTGGAGAGCCTATTAAAGCAGTATATTGAGAAGAATGAAACAGTACTCTAGAATC
The DNA here is from genome assembly GCF_027475165.1 of Benincasa hispida. Classification (NCBI taxonomy): domain Eukaryota; kingdom Viridiplantae; phylum Streptophyta; class Magnoliopsida; order Cucurbitales; family Cucurbitaceae; genus Benincasa; species Benincasa hispida. Next base: position 33,509,022 of record NC_143487.1, on the reverse strand, counting down.
AAGCGACTTCTATCCGCAATCTCGAAATCTAAATAGAACAGATTGCGAGCGAGTTGAAGAATAGATCGCAAGGGGCGTTGCCAAGTTCAACTAAGCTCCCTCGTAACCCGGGGACTACAGGAAAAGAGCAATGTCAAGTTGTGACTTTGCAAAGCGGAAAGATAACAGGGGAAGAGAAGAAGGAGCCAAGTAGGACTAATCCAGTTGCGATGGAACCCAAGACCCCATTGACACAGGATGACCCAGAAGAAAATGAGACGATGGAACCAGAAGTTGCGTCCACTTCTAAGCCTATGGAACAAGGAACCGTGAAGGTACAGCTGCCACCATTTCCTCAGAGACTTAAGAAGAAGAAAAATAATGAAGTGCAGTATCATCGCTTCATGGACATATTAAAACAGTTACACATCAACATCCCTGTCACTGAAGCGATTGAACAAATGCCGAAATATGCTAAGTTTTTTTAAGGACATGATGACAAAGAAAAGAAGCACAGGGAAGTTTGCAATGGTGGCGTTAATGCAAAGGTCAAAAACCATAATTCCACCGAAGATGCGCGACCCCGGAAGTTTCACAATACCCTGCTCAATTGGTGGGATATATATAGATCAAACGCTTTGCGATCTCAAGGCCAGTATCAACTTAATGCCCCTTTCAATTTTTAAACAGTTGAATGTGGGGCAGCTGACTCTCACAACAATGAATCTCCAGCTGGCGGACAGGTCCCTGGTTCATCTAGAGGGGAAGGTGAAGGATGTATTGGTCTCAATTAACAAATTTATCTTACCGGCAGACTTCATCATTCTCGATTACGAAACGGACAAGGATGTATCCATCATATTGGGATGACCATTTTTATCCACTGGTCGCGCTCAAATTAATGTGTACAAGGGAGAGATCACGTTGAGCGTGAATGGAAAGAAGCTCAGGTTTGACATTATTAAAGCGATGAAGTATCCGGAAGATGAAGACCTATCCGATTCCAACAATGAACCCAGTTGTAGTGAAGAAGAAGAGTCTAAAGATGAAGATGAAAGAGAGGATGCAACTACATCCTTAGTAACCTGTAATGTGATCATGGAAAAATTAATGTTGAATAAAGAGAGAAAAGCACAACAACCATCCTTGGAACAACTACCTACCGTAGAATTGAAAACCTTGCCAAGCCATCTGAAGTATGTTTTCTTGGGGCAAAATGAAACTCTGCCAGTGATAATTTCCTCTGTGCCTCAAGAAGAACAAGAAAATGCACTACTTAACATCCTGAGAAAGTACATAAAAGCAATAGAGTGGACATTAGTAGATAGAAGAGGAATCAGCCCCGCATATTGCATGCACAGGATACGACTCAAAGAAAACCAAAAAGGGTCTATCGAACCTCAACGCAGACTAAATCCTACGATGAAGGAGGTTCTGAAAAAGGAGATAATCAAATGGTTGGACACAAGCATTATATATCCAATCGTCGATAGCACATGGGTCAGCCCCGTGCATTGTGTGCCCAAGAAGGGAGGAATGACGGTGGTCCCAAATGCAAACAATGAATTGATACCAATGAGAACCGTCACTGGCTGGCGGATTTGCATGGACTACCGCAAACTCAATACGGCGACGAAGAAGGATCATTTCCCCTTGCCTTTTATTGACCAGATGCTAGACCGCCTAGTAGGAAATGATTACTTATGGTTTTTGGATGAGTATGCGGGCTACAACCAGATAATGATTGTCCCTGAAGACCAAGAGAAAACCACATTTACCTGCCCCTACGGAACGTTTTCTTTTCGCTGCATGCCGTTCAGATTATGCAATGCACCGAGCACGTTCCAGAGGTGCATGATGTCCATCTTTTCTGAGTATCTTGAAAATTCAGTGGAAATTTTTATGGAAGACTTCTCGGTTTATAGGCAAACATATAAAGTCTGTCTGAATAATTTGGAGAAGATACTAAGGAGATGTGAAGAGACAAATCTTGTGCTAAACTGGAAAAAGTGCCACTTCATGGTGAATGAAGGTATTGTGCTCGGGCACAAAGTTTCTAAGGATGGGCTGGAGGTGGATAAGGCTAAGAATGAGACCATTGAAAAGCTTCCACCTCTAGCAAATGTGAAGGCTGTCAGGAGTTTCTTGGGACATGCAGGATTTTATCGTCATTTTGTGAAGGACTTTTCAAAGATTGCTCGACCATTGAGTGCGTTGCTAGAGGCCAAGAGAACGTTTGACTTTGATACACAGTGCCTCAACGCATTCAAGATACTGAAGAACACATTGATAACCGCACCTATGTTGATCGCACTTGACTGGACAACGCCATTTGAGCTGATATGCGATGCTAGCAGTTATGCGATGGGGGTAGTGCTAGCACAAAAGAAGAAAACAATGTTACACCCCATCCCATATGCGAGTAGAACCTTAAACCCTGCCCAAACGAATTACACTACCACTGAAAAAGAACTTCTAGTGGTGATCTTTACGCTGGAGAAATTTAGAGCTTACTTGCTGGGATCTAAAGTGATCATTCATACCGACCACTCGACAATCAAATATTTAATGACAAAGAAAGATGCAAAGTCGAGGTTAATTCGATGGGTTCTCCTCCTTCAAGAATTCAACATGGAAATCATTGATTGCAAGGGGACGGAGGACTAAGTTACGGACCACCTATCAAGAATAGAAAATCTGAAAGTTGACTGCAACCAGTCGGAGGTGAATGCACCTTCCCAGATGAGCAGATGTTCAAAATTAAAGAGTTACCATGGTATGCAGATATGGTCAATTATCTGGTTTATGAACAATTTCCTAAAAATTACACAGCCCACCAAAAGAGGCGACTTATGCACGAATGTAAATCCTATTATTGGGACGAGCCAAATCTTTACAATAGGAGGTCAGACCAGATCTTGCGTCTATGTGTACCAGAGACTGCTCACCAACACATACTATCCCATTGCCATGACTCACCGTATGGTGGAAATTTTGGAGGTCAACACACAGCAGCAAAGGTGTTACAAAGTGGATATTTTTGGCCAACTTTATTCAAGGACGCGAGATACTATTCAATGAAATGTGACAGGTGCCAACGCATGGGAAATATTTCATGGAAGAATGCGATGCCAATGAATATTATCTTAGAATTGGAGCTATTCGACGTATGGGCATAGACTTCATGAGACTATTTCCACCATCAAATGGTCAGCAGTACATTCTATTGGCCATAGATTATGTGTCCAAATGGGTTGAAGCGGTATCATGCATCACAAGCGATGCGGTGATAGTCTCCAAATTCTTGTGAAAAATATCTTCACTTGTTTTGGCACCCCACGTGCTATAATAAATGATGAAAGCTCCCACTTTGTCAATGATGCCATCAAAAAATTGCTGCTCAAATATAATATCCACCATAAGGTCACCATCGCATACCATCCACAAACACACGGCCAAGCCGAGGTGTCCAATAGGGAAATCAAGCTGATTCTAGAGAAGGTGGTGAATCCTTCACGCAAAGATTGGGCCATGAAGCTGGACGATGCCTTGTGGGCATATAGGACCGCCTATAAAACACCTATAGGCATGTCCTCATATACGCTGTTGTTTGGGAAGGCATGCCACTTACCGCTGAATTGGAGCACAAAGCACTATGGGCAGTGAAGAAGCTCAATTTTGATTTGAAGACCGCAGGGGAAGCCAGAAAACTTCAGTTGATCGAGCTAGACGAATGGAGAATTTAAGCATATGAAAATGCCAAGATCTACAAGGAGCGTGCAAAATGTTGGCATGAAAAACGACTATGTGAAAAGAATCTCCAAGTTGGACAGAAGGTCTTGTTATACAATTCTAGGCTACGACTTTTTCTCGAAAAATTAAAGTCACAATGGTCCGAACCGTTTATAATCAAAGAGGTATTCCCGTATGAGGGGTTGAGTTAACAAATGAGGACGAGACCAACGCATTCAAAGTCAACAAGTAAATAGTCAAGATATATCATGGAGGAGACTTGCATCGTGAGAAAACCTCCATGGACCTGAGGAATTCCTGATTGAAGAAGAAATGAGCAGTCCCTACAATAGTATGTGATACAAACTCATCAGGGACGTAATTTTTGAAGTATCCTTTTTATATCGGTATTTTATGAATTTACTTTACCTCTTTTTCGCAAACACCACTTTCTTAAAAAAAAAAAAAAAAAATCAACCCTGCCTTCCATATTTTTGTCCCTCTTGATTTTTTAGCAACGATCGTGGTAAACGATTGTGGCAGAGCTACGTGATAACCGAAAAACGCGATCAGTTTGTTCAGCCCATCGCAATCGAAGAAATCAGTTTGCCGCAAAGAAGGATGCGATCACAGATGATGCGGGCAACAGAGCAAATTTGGGGGTTGTATCTTTCTTTGACTTTTTTATTCCAAATTTTGCACTCTCGCATCTCATTCTTAACATTGATAATTTTATCACTGCATCCTCTTTAGTTGACACAATCATTGAATGATTGATTACTTTAGTTAGTCACCCTATTTTTTTTTTCCGTACCAATTATGATTTCAATGATGAAACACATGTCTCTATTTCTCATCGCATGCACTAGAATCAACTTAATTTAAGTACGGTCAATTCATGAAATATTTCTAGAAGTTAGTGGTCCACCAGCTTTCTTTTAAAATGATTTTTATGAAACTTCCTGAGAGCATCACATGAATCATTTCAATCTATCAGCAATGAGGACATTGCTGAATTTAAATTTGGGGGTACTAGTACTTATTTTCAACCTTGCTACGTTTAGACATCTTAAAAAAAATCATAACATTGAGATCGGACCCCACTCGTAGTTGGATGTCCGCATGACACCCGTGGGGGCAAGCCAAAATGAAGGTAGGAATCGTGATCAACACATAAATCAAATGATCGCAACTCCGCTGCTAAATAGGTATGAGTTTAGACTGAGAAAGAGCGTCGTGCTCGTAGTTGGATGCTCGCATGACACCCGTGGGGACAAGCCAAAACGAAGGTAAGGCACTTGGATCAGCGCAAGGTCACAAAAGAAATATCTAAAACGCGCAAGGATAAAAATCATTCGGAAACACCCCGGTTGAAAAAAGTTTTGAAATAAATCATGCGATGTTCTGGAAACAAGAAAAGTATTTTTGAAGGTTAAACTTGCGGTTCCTTAGTATTAGAAATATTTCAGGAAAAGACCAGGATAGAAATTAAGAAGATTTTGGTTCATAAAATTTGAATAAGGCACCTCGAGAAATCTCGGTAAGGAAAAAGCGGTTGACTCTCTAAAGAAAATCTTTAGTGTATGCTTGAGGACAAGCATTGTTTTAAATTTGGAGGTATGATAACGGCCAGAAATACACGTTATTATAGCGCAAATAAGTAAAACAATGAGGGAATGTGACGATAAAAATATACAAAATCATGTCCAAAAGCGGTAAACTGAGAATATTGCGATCGCATAAAAGCAGTTAATTTATTTATTTTGTGTAGGAAAAATGCGTTGGTGCAAGTAACATTGCGATCCAAGAAATTTGGCGTCCGCACACATTGAAAGATTACAACCGCAAAGTCATGCGATCGTATGCGCTCGCGAGAAGTGCTCAAGAAGGTGGCCGCATAAAGATGGCGCATCAAGGTGAAAGCTTAATAAATCATGATGAGACAGAAAGTTGATGACGGTCAAATCCGAATTTAGTTAACAAGCCGTTAACGATACACTATAGCAAGTACATTCAACTTTTTGGTGACCATTAATCGGCGCATCAGATAGAAGATTTAATGACCTCCCATCATTTCAATCATTAGAGAGAGAAGCTTCTTCACCTTGAGCTCTATAAATACCGAAGGCCACCATCGATAAAGGAGTTTGCGGCATACAGAAGATAGACCATATAGGATTAGATAGCCATTAGTCTGTAGTTATTCATATACTTAGAAGACGGAGGCAAATGAAGTGAAGAAGACGCCAAGAGATCGTTCCTGGCTAGCTCGAAAGACTGCTAGGAAGTGCTATAAACGAAGAGAAGGCCGACACTTGCGAAAGCAAGGATATTCTTCTGGGCAAAGTAGAGAAAAAAGACAGTGTAAAAGCCACAGGAAGCAAGACGTTGCTACTAGGCTTCTTATCCCTACTTTCCATTGTTGTTTTGTATTCTAAATTTAGTTATAAAATGGAATTCTCATCTCAAAATTTGTTCAATCTCTTCACATTTTGCATGAGTAGCTAAATTTCTGAATGGGTTGAGAAGTACCTAGCTAGCATGACCTAGGATCTTCACCTTATGCGATCATCTTGTCTTATGTATGCGTTAATCACCCTTTAGAGATACTTGAGAGAGTAGTCTAAAGAAAGAATCTAGGCTTAAGAGAGTCAGATTAGAATCTAGGCTTGAGAAAGTCATATTAGAACCGCATAAGCAAGAGATAGAAACTTAGACATAAGTTCTGTTTGCTATCATGCATCACATGCACCCTAGAAATAGGATATAATAGTATGCCACCTTGTGTATGTATGTATCATTTATCATCGCATAGATGAGAATAGAGGCTTAGATATAAGTCCTATCGACATTATCGTATATATCGCATGCGTCCTAGAAACAGGAACTATGGCATGTGCATTGAGAGTGACATGCTATTGTGTGTGTGTAGCATGATCGCATAACTGAATGCAATCTAGGAAGTATTAACTAAATCCCTTCTTAACTCGTTCATCACATACTCATTGTATTCTCGATTTCAACAACTCTTTACTCGAACCCGTCGCATAGAATTTATACTTAAACAAAACACCAACCAAGCTTGTTTGTTTTTGCCACCGCAAAGGAATCAAAATTTATTGCCACATAGTATCTCAGTAATCCTTGTGTTCGACCTTGGACTTACTAGGAAACCTAGTGAGATTTATACTTGTGTTTTACTAGGAAAACTTGCATGTGCAACGCATAAATCATCATCGCAATCATACACCATTATTTCATCTCATTTACAACGCATCACGCTCTCATAGGCAGGAGTTCCCAACTCACTCAGGATTAAGGTCATGTTTCCTATGGTCATCCTACTGAAATGAAAGTCTCTGTCATGAACGGCGTTATATAATGAGACTAAACATTTCGTGGTCTAGTCTTATAGAACTTCTTTGTATAGGACACCCTCGCTCACATGTCTCCACATGAATGATCAGGATCAGACCATCTATAACACTTTACAACACTTGGAACATCTACAAAGCGGGTCGTATCCTAGTGTCACCAGGATAAGGTTTCCCTCCTTTATCCATATATTACAGACCATTTAGGTTATTACTTAAGGTATGATCCACTTGTATGTCTCCACATACATGTTTAAGTTACAACGATAACCAGGGATCTTAGTTTATTGGTTTGTGGTTAATACAACTAAAATATCCGATATTTCATAAACAACAATGAAGAAAATATCTCATATTGTTACATCACAAGCGTTTGTTCATATAGGTGTTTACAAACTACAGGACCCTACGAGATTTTGGACATCAACCCAACAATCTCCCAGTCGTCCTAAAGCGAGTGGGTGTACAAGATAAAAACAAGTACAAAAAAATAAACTAGGGCACTAAGGCTCAATACAAAATCTCTCACTTGCCCTAGTCCAGTCGCGGATGGTCCCGTAGACCCATGCTCTGTAGGTGACCCTAAAAAACTGTAGTTTTTAGAGCCTTCGTAAACGAGTCAGCAATGTTGTGCTTCGAAGCGATCTTCATGACTATCACGTCCCCTCGATGCACAATCTCACGGATGAAATGATACTTTCGCTCTATATGTTTGCGGCGCTTGTGACTCCTAGGCTTCCTAGAGTTCGCCACAACACCACTATTATCACAATAAAGAGTGATAGACCTAGACATGTCTGGAACAACTTCCAGATTAGTCAAGAACTTCCTGAGCTAAACGACATCCTTAGAAACTTCATAAGCCCCTACATACTCAACCTCCATCATGGAGTCAGTGATGCACCCTTGCTTAGTGCTTCGCTATATTACAGCCCCTCCGTTAAGAGTGAACACTGATCCTAAAGTGGATTTCTGAGAATCCTTATCAGTCTGAAAATTAGAATCTGTGTATCCAGTAAGGATCAAATCCTTAGATCCATACACGAGTATGTAGTTCCTCGTTCTCCGAAGATACTTGAGGATGTTCTTAACGGCAGTCTAGTGACCTTGTCCTGGATTAGATTGATATCTACTGACTATCCACAACGTAGCAGATGTTAGGTCCAGTACATAACATCACATACATCAAACTTGCCAACGGCAGATGCATAGGGGACTCATCTCATTTCCTCAACCTATTGAGGTGTCTTAGGACAATGTTCCTTAGACAATGTAACTCCATGCCGAAAAGGTAGTAGGCCCTTTTTGGTGTTCTGCATCGAGTACTTAATCAACATCTTGTTAATATACGATGCCTGAGACAACGCTGGTACTTTGTTCTTTCGATCCTGAAAGATCTAAATACCAAGAACAAATTGATGAAGGAACTCTTAACAAAGAGCATCCATGAGCGCGCTCGGATCTTTCCGATTTCATTGTGACCAAAATACAGTACACACGTTCTAACAGATAGTTATGCAAATTACACTAATTAACAACATGCTTTGATAAATAAACTACAAGGGATTGAGTTCACATACTAGTTGAAGACTCTCTTTAATCTCGAACTCAACACAGCGGAAGAACCTCTACGAACTCTATCGCCCAGCAAATCAGTCGGCTACGATAGCAATATCGTCTACACGAACGACAACAACTTGAACAAGCACGAACAAGCAGAAGCGGGGACGACACCACCAATTGGAGCCCTTGGTATTCTCGGAGTGAGAATCCAAAGTGTGGTCTTTGGTGAATTTGGTAGAGGTCGGAGGAAAGGCTGATCGTGTAGACGATAAGCAAGTGGGAGAGAAAGCCATCGTATAGCGGAGTGCTTATCGTTTAGACAAAGCTACACGATCATTTAGGTTTTACTAAGCGATCGTCTAGTAATAGGTAAATGATCATTTAGAAAATGCGGCATGTTAGGCGATCGTTTAGGAAAGCTAAGCAATCATTTAGAGAAAGGCGTGCGATCGTTTAGACGATGAAGCTCTATCGTATAGGCTCTCGACTATGCGATCAAGACGTTTTCGCACCGTTTGCGTAATTTTTTCGAACTCTTTGTCAAATGAAACAAATTTTCATTTTATTGGTTACAATAATCGATACAACTTCTCCCACTAATGCACGATTGAGGATAATATTTCAGCTAATTATCTCATAATTAACCAATTTAATTAATAAGTGAATATAATCATATTATATTCTTACCTTATAGTTTTATGTCACATATCTACTATAATAATTTCTCCTTCACTTGATATAAATCATATTTATATCAAATTTCCTCTAAAAATAATGTATCTCATACATTTAGCCAATTATATCATATATAATTAACCAGTTCAATTATATCATATATAATCGAACTCCCTCTTGTCAATTTGAACATTTCAAATTGACCCAAACACTGATTCTCAACTTTATCCAAGCTACCTAGGGGACCTTATCGACCTGTGGCTCGAAGCTCCAATGGTACGTGAATAGTTGACTAAACTCTTTAGCCACAAGATCCACCATCTGTTAACTGCCAGGAATTCCACTAAAGGCCAATAGCTGAACTCTTCTTACCACATATATATTTCTGTGTCCATCGAATATAACTAATCATGAGTACGATGACCCTTCACAGATGCTCGTAAGTACAGTTGGACCAATTTACCATTTTGCCCCTGTAGTTACATCTCACTTTTTAAGTACCACTGATTCCTCTAATGAATAATACAACATAGTCCAAGTATGTGTGAACCCCTCTCGGGCCAAGAGAAGGTGTGTGTTACCACATTGTTCAGGCCCTGGAATCAGCCCTTAAGGGAGCTATCTATTTACTTGCCCCTATTTTGGGGAATGAGTGAATTCCATCTTGTGTAGCTGAGTTCCCAGCTCCCAAATCAGACAAATTTCCAAAATGGTAGGTTTAAACCGGCGACCTAGCCAATCACACTCATACAAATCAAATAACCGCCCTCAATGGCAGGAGTTCCCAACTCACTCAGGATTGAGCTCATGTTACATATGGTCATCGTAGTGAAGTGAAGTCTCTGTCATAAATGGTGTTATGTAACGAGACGTTAACACTTCGTGGTCAGGTCTTATACAAACTCTTTGTATAGGACGCCCCCGCTCGCATGTCCCCTACACGAATGATCAAGATCAGACCATCTGTGACAAGTCATAATACTTGTGACCATTCCACAAAGTGGGTCACATCCATAGCGTTACCAGGATAAGGTTTCCCTCATATATCCATATATTACAGACCATTTTGGTTATCACTTAAGACATGATTCACTTGTATGTCACCACATACATGTTTAAGTTACATACAGATAACTAGGGATTTTATGTTTATTGGTTTGTGGTAAAGCAAATAAAACATAAAATTGAGCAAAAACAAGATGTGAAGTAAAATATCATATATTATACAACATAAGCGTTCGTACAAACTGTTTACAAACTACAAGACACGAGACTTTAGGGCATCAACCCCAACAATTGAGCCTCTCCCAAGACTTTCATTTGGAATTGGGTCGCTAGCCAGTTCTTAACTGAAGTCAGTAAACCTACTGTTGGAGTTGATGCCCTAAAGTCTCGTGTCCAACCTACTGTTGGAGTTAATATATGTATATTATAATAGGACTATGTTGTATTGTTCATTACAGGGATCAATGGTACTTAAGGAGTAAGATGTAACTACAGAGGCAAAACGGTAAATTGGCTCAGCTGTACGTACGGGCATCTATGAAGGGTTATCGTACTGATGATTGATTATATTCGTTGGACACAGAAATATATCTGTGGTAAGAAGAGTTCAACTGTCGGTCTTTAATGGAATACCTGGCAGTTAACGGATGGTGGATCTTGTGGCTAAAGAGTTTAGTCAGCTATTCACGTACCGTTGGAGCTTCAAGCCATAGGTTCATAAGGTCCCCTTGGTAGCTTGGATAAAGTTGAAAATCAATTTTTTGGGTCAGCTTGAAATGTTCAAATTGACAAGAGTGAGTTCAATTATATATGATATGATTGAACTAGTTAATTATATATGATATAATTGACTTTATGTATGAAATACATTAACTTGAAGGAAATTGGATATAAATATGATTTATATCTAGTAGATGAGAAAACACTATGGTTGATATATGATATTAAACTATAGGTTATGAATATAATATGATTATATTTATTATTTATTAATTGGACAATTATGAGATAATTGACCACCGTTTTCTTCGTAACCGTGTGTTAGTGAGGAGTTCCATTCAGTTTTCATAACTGAAGAATAAAATGAAAATTATTTTCATTTTGCAAATATATCGAAAGAACGCACTTATTTAGCTCACAGTATGTCTGCTGTCCATCGCTTAGTGAATTGAGAGCCTATATGATAGCTCACTTTTGCTAGACGATCGCTTACACGCACGTGCTGCTTACTAAACGATCGCTTTCCTTTTCCTAAACATCGCTTAGCACCCGAGCTTTACTAAACGATCGTATAGACGATCACTTACCTTTTCCTACAAGATCGTATACCTCACCTAAACGATCAAGCATCTTATCTATACGATAGACATTGCTTTCTCCCACTTGCTTGATCGTAGTATACGATCTCTTTTCCTCCTCCCCTCTACCAAATCTGAACAAAGCCCACTCTTTGGATTCTCACTCCGAGAATACTAAGGGTTCCAAGTGGTGGTGTTGTCCCCATCTTCTTCGTCTGTTCGTGTGGAGTTGTTTGTGGTAGACGATCGGTTGTTGCTGAACGATAGCTTGAAGTTCCAGCGAGAGTGAAAGCTTCCGTTCGTGGAGAGAGTGAGATTTCAAGTGAAGAGAGTCTTCAACTAGTAAGTTTACTCGTTCTCTTGTTTATTTATCTTTAAGCATGCCGGTAATTTAGTAGTTTGATGCATATCTGTATATGTGAGTGTAAATGTGGTAATTCTGTCACAATGCTTTTGGAAAGATCCACTTCCGCTCAGAGGTACTCTTGTATAAGAGTTTCTTCAGCCTTCACATCTCTTTCCGAATTAAGAAGATAACCAGGGGAGGAGTGTGACATCCTTCCTCACTTTTCTCTCAACACCACATAAATTTTAATCCACCACACAAATTTCACTTGACAGTCAAACTAGGGGTTGATCCTCCAAACGTAGATTAAATTGAAACCGATTTTCAGCCCCTTCAAATTTTTTCCATAATCTTCCCATCGCTCCTTTCTCAAACTAGCATCCAAACTATGAAGAAACATAGCCAATGAAGACCAACATGCGGAAGAAGATGGTGCTGCCATAATACCTTTCACATGCAACAAAACTTCAAGCTATTAAAGGTAATTCTCAGACTTTTCTCAATTTGAATTGAAATCCTCTCTCTCTCGTTTTCTAAAAATGAAGCTTAACAAATTACTTGTTGGAAATTGGAGGTGATACAAAAGAAGAAGGAGAACACGAGAGGTTTAAAGTGGTTCGGTCAGAGACCTATGTCCACTGCTGAATCTTTTGATTTCTTGAAGAGATTTGCAGCAATCACTCAAAAACAGAGAAGTTCTCACTAATCTCTTGCCTTTAGAATCAATTTATGTTCCTTTATATATTAGGAACTTACAAGAGAAGTTAAGAGAGATGTTGATTTCACAATTTTACGGTTTTTACCTAATACAAACTCTCGGGCGAGTTCGGGTGGTTTTCTTCTTGATATTGCTTGGAAAGGCTCGAGAGTGCTTGAAATGGTTCTATAGTGCTTAAATATGCTTGACACCCATAAAAATGTATTTTTCTTCTTTCTAATTAGAATATGAAAGGTGCGTTGTTTGGTTTTGTACAATGTGAAACTTCTCTTTCTTTAACATATTATGTCGTTTTCTTCCTAAATTCTTGAAAAGGATATGAAACTGGTTTAGATTTATGTGTAGACTTTGATGGCTTTTGTGAAATTTGTTCTTCCCCCAACTTTCTTTAAGAAGTGGTTCTGATCGTGCTTTTTTTTTTGGGGGGGGGGGGAGTGGGGTTGGTTCCTTGGAAATGAGATGATTGGAATGTTGATTTGGGTTGTAGAATTTGGATTTGAAGTTGGGAAGGATATTGCACGTTGTTAAGTTTTTTGAAGAATTTAGACAAGGCTTGGTTTGTGAGAGAAGTTATGTAGATTCTGTTTGTGAGGTGTTTCAGTAACCTTAAAGAAAATATTAGACAATACTAGACAATGTTTTGAAACTCTTCTATCATTTTATTTAATACTTTAAAGAAAAAAAAAGATTAAACCTTCAAACATTATTTTTTCATCTACATTTTAAAGTAGTTTTTGTGCAATTTGAGATCAAAACTCGTAGTGATGTTGAGCATATTGGGGAATGATAAAATGAAAAAATGGATAAGAGTTTGATTTTTGTTCCAGATTCTAAAACTTATAGAAAATAGCTTAATGCTTGTGGCTTGTGTCTATGGAATGGGATTAACAAATTGAATTATCGAAATTGGATTGAACATAATGTGATTAAATTGTATCTTGAGTTTGTAGTGGGTACAATGCAATTTTTTTGGAGTGCTTATGCTAATAAAATATGGGATTTAGATTGATGTCTCTAAGATCACTTTCAAAGATGAAAGAAGAAATCGAAATAACACAATTAGAGACTTCTAAGAATTCTAAAATGGAATCTACCGATACAATATTATAAAAGTTGAATGATAATAAGCTATCCCACTTACGGATGGAGTTTTATGAAACAGACTGGGTTAGCTTGAGATACATTATGGAGTTTGGTTCGAAACCCTCTCCTAAGAATTTACTCATTTCTTCTCGGTTTCTTCACAAGGAGCTTATTCCAATTTGGATTGCTAGTAGAGCTATTAAACTTGAGAATCTTCCTTATGGCCTTTACGTGAAACCTGCTGTTTTGAATGTTTTTATCTTTTACCTTCCTCTTTCGTTTTTGTTTCTCCTTATATATGCTTTGATTTTGTTGAATTGGTTGTGGGTTAGTTCTGAATTGTCGAATTTATGAGGATTTTTTGACCGAGGAATTAATAATCTGGTAATTGATGTAATTTTTCTGTTTCTGGCATGGAAGGTAAAAAAGAAAATGAAATATTTTGTGTCAATGAATTTCAAACAAACATAGCCCACGTGTTGTACTAAAGTTCTTCTCTCCCTAACTTTACCTTTTACAGAACATTAAAGGCAAAGAAGCAACATGCAAATCTTTACTTCATGAGAAAGAAAGAAATTGAAGAACGAGAGAGAGCAAGGGAAAAAGAAGATGATCACAAGCAAGGTTTAAGTGGTTCAGCAACTTGTGCTTACATCTATTGTGGAAAATTGGTAGCTTCTCCGTTTCATTCAATGATTCAAAATGAATCTTCACAGATCAATCATACAGTACAAGAGTCTCTCAAAGCAAGCTATTTAAAGGACCTTCTTTTATATAAGTCTTCTGTCTCAACAACTATTTATTTCTCTATTTGTTGATTGTTGGAATGCCTTGAATCTATTTGTTGGTGCTTTGAACAACCAAGTACGGAGTCTCGTTTACCGGTCAACGAGTCAGGTCCAGAGGCGGCATGCCTTGATGAGGGTTGGGGGCAACACCCCCGAAATCTATTCAGAATTTGTATTCAACATATTTATTTATTTGTAGTTATTTACGATTATGACCCTAGGATTTAGAGTAGTGCGCTATATAAACTCTCTAACCCTAGAGGTGCCGTTTATGATGTAATTTTCTGAAAACATTCTCTATAATACTGTTTTCTTTCTGCCCGTGAATGTAGCTAACACACTGTTAGTGAACCACGTATATCTGTGTGTCGATCTTCTCTATCTCTACGTTCCTTTTGTGTTCTTTAATTGTCGATTTCGTAACACTGATGTGGTTGAATATTCCCTTTTTATTTAAACATCCTAAGTACTTCTGGTGGTTAACTATTTCATGCTACTGCTTGTCTTTTTTTTTTTTTTGTTTAATTATTGTTTTTAAGAGTATGAATTTTTCTTGTATTTTTAATTTAAACTTTTAGTTTTGTCAAATTTGTCCCCATGTTTACTTTGTTTGGCTTGTTTGGCTAAAAGTAAAAGCAAAGTAATTAGAACATCATTTGAGTGGATTGAAAGTACCATTGTTTTATGTTTAATTTAAATTGACATTGGACTTCTATGAGTGAGAACATCAAATGTATTAGATCAATAGCCAAATGTTCTTTTTTTATTTATAGATTTGTTCAAACATGTATCACAAAGAAGAATAAGAAGAAGAAGTTGAACACAAGGATGTACGTGGTTTGGCTTAAAATGCCTACATAGGAAGGAGTAATTTCAATTATCAAGAACTACAAGAAGATGAGTTGCCTTTCTTACAGATTTTCTTTTTTGTGTTTTCTTGTTATTCAACAGTTTACAACTTATGTATATATAGACAATGAGCTGTAATAGTGTGTTTGAAAATTTTGTTTTAAGAGAGGTTATAGCCATTGAGATCAATTTCTTCATAGGAACTTTTCAAAATCCTGTCTCTCGCCATTCTCGAGATCGTTTGGGATGAGATAACTCTCCTACTTTTACTTTCAATATTTTACTCTTTTTGTTGAACATCTTTATAGGTCCAAAATTATCAATAACAATTGTGATTGAGGTTTGAATAGTAGGTTACGATTTATTCAAGTTGATTGGTTCCTTTAATTAAACCAAGTTTGGTAACTCCTTCTTTCCCTCAATGTGATTTTGGACTTAAAAGAATCAAACCCAGCTTGAGTATTTTCTAGCTCAAACTCTAGCCATCCTCGAGAAAGTTTAAGAATTAATGATTTTAAATCTTTGTTATCCGAAATCTGAAAAATGATTTCAAATTGTTTTACTTAGTTTGAAATGAAAAGATTCAAAATAAATGTATTAAATTTTTTTTTTTTTTTAGAATAGGAATGTATTTAAAATTTTGTATTTTGATGTAAAATTAATTAAAGAACAGTTCAAAAGTTACTAATATAGTTTTTAATTATGATTTGTTAATAAAAAAAAATAGAATAGGACAAGGTTAAATAAGTTTTTTTTTCCCTAAATCTTATGAAATCTTACAAAATTCTACTATTTTTTCCGATTTTTTTAAATGTAAAATCAAGATTTGAAATCACTTTCAAATTATATTAGATTTCAAATCATTTTCTTTTTTTGGAATTTATTGAAAATCCGTTATGATTTAACGCTCCCTTTAATAGCTACTATTTAAGACATCACTATTTTCATAAATGATTTTATAGTTAAACTTAGGAATATATCAAATATAATATTGTCGAAGATTATCACATTGTTTAATAAGTTGGATATTTTAACTTCCCTACCCTAAACTATTTTCATCTAAAAAGGACCCTAGTTTCCTAGTACTAAAATCTTAACAGAATGATATTAAACTAATTAGGAAGTAATGACAGTTCCAGGATTTTATGTAGAGGGGAAGAGGGACAGAAATTCATATAATTATAATTTTAGATAGATCAATATAATATTCAAATCATATAATGTCGTCAAAACGACTGACATAGTGGCAGATCCAGAATTTCATGCTAGGGGGCATAACTCTATATAAGGTTACAATTTTAGCTTATTAACGTCTAAATTTGTGTCACATATAGTTAATGATAAAAAATATATACAAGATCACTGACATCTCGGTTTGAGTGTCCAAATATGCTAGGGGCACGTTTTATTATATATTCAATATATCTAAATATTTTTATATTTAATAAAAAGCAATGTATATATATGTAAGTAGACACCACTTGGCACCTTTATAAATCCGCCTCTATTAGAAAGCGACCTTAAATTCCATATCATTTAAGTATATGTATGATAATTAAAGCTAACCAAGTATAATTTTTTAAATTACCACACACATGAGATGATATCTAAAAACCACACCAAAAAAAAAAATGTTTATATCAATTAAATAACAAGATTCAAAAGTTGAGTTGATCATCATTAAAAATGCAAATCAACAATTAGAGATCAAAGTTGGCTAAAAACAATGGTGAAAAGTTGGATGCTGCTGCTGTTGTTGCTGTTGAAGTGGCACAACAATGCTTGAACTAATCTCTTTATCTTGCTGCAGTCTCATCAATTTCTCAGGGCTTTGTAAATTATAAGTTGAAGAATTACTATAAGGACTTGAATCAATAATAGCACTTACATAGTTATCATGAAGGTAACTAAACAAATGGTTGCTATTAACTCCTCCATTGATAATCCCCATAATCCCATTCCCATTATTAATCAAATTTTCACTTGCATTATTATTGATATTGTTGTTGTTATTATTATTATTCCACCCTCCCAAACAAGGCATTATTGGTTTATAACCCAATTCCACTTGCCCTCCATTCATAATGCTTTGATTTTGAGTCAATAATTTACACACTTTTAGCTCTTCCAAAACCCTTTTGTATTCACCATAGGGCCCTAAAACGGGGTCGTTTTGCCTACAAACAGCTTCCCAAACCAAAGAATCCACAGCCTTTCTCTTGTCTTCTTCTCTTACATTTTTCACCATTTTGGTCACATTGCTCACTCCAAACACCTTGTGAACGGCTTGGAATTCCCTGTTCCGATTTGCGGGAAAGTACGGTGCTAGCGGGCACGTCTCGTGGCATTTCTTTCTTTGGTGTTTGCAGGCTGCACAAGCGGGTGTAACCTGCAAAACTCCGTTATTGTGCCTTTGCATCTTTAAGAGAATGAGAGAAAAATGAGAGTTTTGTATTTAGGTTGGTGAAAGAAACCTATGAATGTGCATGGAAAAAAGAATTAATGCATGGAGAGGAGGATTAATGAATTTATATTAGAAAGGGTTTGGAGTGTTCTTACAAGTTCTTTTTTCCCTTGATATATATGTCAAGTTGTTAATGGTTAATGGAAATTAAAAGGGAGTGTATGATTTTAATAATGAATAAAACAAGATAAGAAGGACAACCAATTGGTTTGTAAATGAAAAGATGCATGGCTATTGCTAGTTTATGATGGTGAAAAAACCAATGTCATTTTTTAAATAAAAAAATATTTAAATTAGGGTTTAGGTAGCTCATTGGAAGGATAAGAGTACTATCTTCATCTATATCATGTGGAATTAAATATAAAATATGTATCGTTGATAATGTGGTACGTATTTATCATGGGATTAAAGAAAGCTCAAATTCATTTGTCATATTTAAGAATAATATGATACAAAATTACTTATTGGAACTATAATTTTAGTAAATTTGACATTGTTATATTTGAAACATAATCAAGCAATGTTAAACTTTTTTCTTTCCAAGTAAAGTTTGAAGCTACCGACATCATTATTGCCAACAAAGCATAGTTCAACAGTAATTGACATAGGTAGACTCCTTCTTTCTTAAGGTCAAATGTTCAAATCCCTCATACCAAAATGACAACATTATAGACAACATATGCATGATAGTTTGAAACCAAATTGAATTTGGTCGGGGTTTCAAAATTTGGATTTGGCACTTGATAGTCTGATATTCTTGTGCAAACCAATCGTACTTAATTTTGTAGTTGCTTTGATTGAGCCACAAAAAAAAAAGATGCACTTTGTTAGATAAATAACGACCTATCAATTGATAATATAATGCAAGTATTAAATAAGGAGGATTCCGAAGGCAACTTAGCTATGAATGATGAAATACACCCTATTAATCTTTTTTTATCACCTTTTCCTTTACTAGCAAACCCATCTTTGAGTTTTCTTCTCTTCCATTCATTACAAAGTTGAAAGCATTTCTTAACTATTGAGGTAGGCTATGATCACATGATTAATTTTAACCTTTTTTCTTGAGTATTTGAAAAGAAAAAAAAAATTAGGTCGGACCAAGTAGATATAATTTATTGCTTTTACACATGGCAGCCACAAATAGATATTTAAAAATGAACCTATATATATAAACTTGGAATCAAGGACATGACTATAATTGCAGAATGATATACCAATTTAAAAACGCCCCATATTAAGATCTTATTTGGTAATTATTTAAATCCTGTTTGATAATTATTTAAGTTTTTTTTAAAAAAAAAAAATTTAAGCATATTTCATGTATATTTCTTAGAATGATTTACATCTTTCTCAATTACAATAGTTGAATTTTTAATTAAATTCTAAAAAAAAAAAACAATTTTTTGAAAGCTACTTTTCTTAGTTCTCAAAATTTAGCTTAGTCTTTTAAATTATTAGTGAAAAGTAGATAACAAATGAAGAAATTTAGAGGTGGAAGTAGTGTTCATAGATGTAATTTTCAAAAACAAAAACAA
Organism: Benincasa hispida; assembly: GCF_027475165.1. Taxonomy (NCBI): domain Eukaryota; kingdom Viridiplantae; phylum Streptophyta; class Magnoliopsida; order Cucurbitales; family Cucurbitaceae; genus Benincasa; species Benincasa hispida. Next base: position 33,489,610 of record NC_143487.1, on the reverse strand, counting down.
AGAACAAAATGGTTACCAAACGTGGCTTTGGTTTTTTGTTTCTGTTTTTTAAAATTAAATCTATAAATACTACTACCACCTCCAAGTTTCTTTCTTTGTTATCCACTTTTTACCAATAGTTTAAAAGACTAAGATAAATTTTGAAAATTAAAAAAAAAAGTAACTTTTGTATTTTTAGAATTTGATTAAGGATTCAACAACTGTATTTAAGAAAAATGGAAATCATTTAGAAAATCAACATTAATTTTTAAAAACTAAAAATAAAAAATAAAATGGTTATCAAACGGATCCAAATGATCAGAAATAACACTTTCATCATAATATCAAACTCAAATTAAATCACAACCGTTCAATGATTGTGATTCCTCTTTGGATTGATTCCCTCCCCCAAAAGCAGTGCTAAATGATTATCCACTTCTCAAATTTGATTGGTTTCAATCAAAAGAATTGCACAATAAAAATGATGGCATCAGCTGTAAATGTATGTCTCACAAAAGTTGCTTTAATAAAAATTCAAATTGGACCCAATTAACAAACTTTGTTGAATATTAATTAATGATTCTTTTCATATATATCGAACTCTCCACCAACACCCACCCCATCAACCCTACTCTCATTTCACATTAATTACCTATGATTTCCCTACAAATGATCATGGATCTAGATAAAAGATTGTTAATTAATTTTCATGTGATCTACATCTTCAATTTAGTTTGACATCGTTGTCACATTTAAGAATGTGTTTAAATTAAACACAATTGATCCTGTTCATCTTATAATATGAAACGAATGGATATTTAGTTGATATTAGATGACTAATTAATCACTATATAGTTTAAACACCAATTTTATAAAGATCATTCATATTTTAAATGCTAGTGACTAGTTGGTCAATCCATGGCACTTTGAGTTTTGATCGTTTAATAAATATTTTTTTAAAAAAAAATGTATATTCATGTAAAATTATATTAGTGGGGGAAGGTTTCATCTTTAAGGTATAATTTTTTTTAGAAATATTTAATTAATTTCACTATATATGTTCTTTTTTAAATAAAATTTGGATTGTGATTTCACTATATATATTTAATTTTGATTGTGCACACTTTTTTAAAAGGCAAAGAAAGAAAAATTATATTAAAAAATTCAATAAACTTTAATAAAAAAAAAATACATAAGCTAATGAGAAAATCTTTATAAAAATGTGGCTAGAATTTTGAAATTATTCGTGAAAAGCAAAGGATAAAAAAGGAAAAGGTAAAGAAATTTAAGTTTTAAAATTTGAAAACAATAACCAAATTGTTAGTTTTCAAAGGTTTTTTAATTTTATTTTTTGAAACATTAGTTTCCAAACTTTCAAAATTCAATTTACACATACTTTTTTGTTATTAAAAATAATTTATATATATATATATTGGATATGCTTACTGCTTTCTACCGTTAATTCAAAGAAATTTAGAATCTTAGTTAAACTTCCTTTAATTTTGAACAAACTAAAATCATATTCCTTTTCTGAATTAACGGATAAAGTAAATGAAAAGAGAAAAAAAAACAAGCAAACAATTTTATATGAACTTTTAAGCTAATCGCAATGAATAACATTTTTAGGGATAAAAACTAAGGCTTCATCTGATAACCATTTTGTTTTTTGTTTTTATTTTTGAAAATTAAACCTATAAACACTACTTTCTTCTCCAAATTTCTTGTTTTATTATCTATTTTTTTACCAATAATTTAAAAAACCAAGCCAAATTTTGAGAACTAAAAAAAGAGTATGCTTTCAAAAAGTTGTTTTTATTTTTTGGATTTGGCTAAGAATTCAATCATTACACTTAAGAAATATGTAAATCATTGTAATAAATGTGAATGAAATAGACTTAATTTAAAAAAAAAAAAACAAAAACAAAAATTTAAATGATTACCAAATGGGGTCTAAATTTGTAATAATATTTAAAAATTATTGCAAATATAACAAAGTCTATCAACGATAGATTTCTATTGCTGATAGACTCTTACTAGCCATGTCTATCACTAATAGACTCCTACCAGCGATATGGTCTATCATTAATAGACTTCTACCAACGATAGGGTCTACCACTGATAGACTATCTAAATTTTGCTATATTTGTAATTTTTTTTATATTATCCTGTATATGCTAATACTTCAGACTTGATTGTTATATTCGCAACTGTCCCACCTCTAATTATGATTAAATCTAGTTATAAATGTAGCAATCAGACTCAAAGTATTAGCAAATATATAACACAATGCAAAAGAATTTGCAGAAATAGTAAAATATATATAGATGCAATTCTTGAATCTTATTAGTAATAGATTCTATCGCTGATAATAGACTATATGGCTAATTAGAGTCTATCAACAATAGAATCTCACGGATAGATTTTACTATATTTACAACTCTTTAAAAAAATTGCTATACATTTAATTATTAGCCATAAAAAAAAACTGTCTATTACAGTTTCCTTAATATTATTATATCATAATCAAATGGACTATACTCCTGTATATATTTAAATCACAATTAATAGAAACCCAGCTGCCCGACAAATAAAATCTCACATAAGAGTACAATATGGCCTTAGAATAAATTGATTAAAATACCATCTTTAGCCATGTACTTTGGATTTTCACTCTACTTTGTCCTTGTACGATTAATAATCTAAATTAGAGTTTATTTAAATTGAATAGGAAAAAATGTTTTTTTATAATGTCATTTCATTTAGACACTTTTTATAAGAACTATTTAAAATAAAGCACTCGTATGTATAGTTATATTTTCTTAAAAGTATTTTTATACACACATTTGTTTGGTTTGCTATATACTAAAAATATTTTTATTCATGTCAAGTTTCTATAAATGACGTCTATAAATGACGATTATTAAACACTTTAAACCGATAATTTCAAATTTATATTTCAAAATGCTTTCCTTAGTCGAGGCTTTTAGCATGTGATCGATCTAATTCATTATTAGAGTAAAGACTTAGTCATTGGAGATAATCGATGTAGTTGATCGACGAAGTTGCTAGCTAGAGCTGGACGTTGAAGTTGGTTACCAAAGGTCGTCGTTGGTCAATAGAGTTGATCGTTGAAGGTGATTGCACAAAGATGATCGCCTAGTCTCCATAGTAGGTCACTTGTGGTGATTGTTAGAAGTGGTCATTGGAGTTGGCCGTCAATGGTAGTCATTGGATGTAGTCAAGTTGGTCACTCATGAAGATCATCAAAGGTGGTTGATAGAGTTTGTCGTGTGAGTTGGTTGTCGGAGTTAGTCGTCAAAGTTAATCGCCTATGGTGGCAGTTAAAGTTTGTTAAGGTGGCCAACCGAGGGCGATTGTAGCCTGTGACAACTATGGTGGAAGTGAGATAGAGGACTAGAGAGGATATTTTTGTAATTTTATGTATGATACAAATTAGGGAGATATTAACCATTAAATACTCAATGGTAATAATGTAACATTTTGAAACCTAGAAATTAAAGTCAAAATTTGGAAGGAAAAATGTAACATTTTGAAATCCAGATCCAAATTAAAATTATACTATAAACCTAATAACAAAAAGATATTTTTTTTTCAAAAATTATTTTGAAAACGTTTATCTTGAGAAGTCCAACCACCATTTTCTAAACTGTAACCAACACATGAACACAATATATGATAACTCTACTATATAACTCTACTTTGAACTTGTAACCAACCATTACTAAAAGCATTCAAATTTCAAATTTGTTATTGAGAATTATATAGCTACAATATTAAATAAGTTTTTTTTTTTTTTTTTTGACATATCTTATATTTAAATAGAGTTTTTACAAATAAAAATAAACCTTGTCAACTTAAGAATAGTTCAACTGATTTAAACATTATATCCTCGATAACCAAAAATTCATTGCTGAAAATCCTAATAAAAAAAGAGATAAAAGATAAATACGTAGGTTTTGTGTGATTAAGGAAATACATTGCGGTCTTAATTCTCATCATATTAATCTCTCCCTTGTCTAACACTTAACCAACTAACACCATCACCCAACGCCCTCAATTCGGCTGTATTCCTTTTTGGGTTTTTGGCCGTCCGCTTAAAGAAACAGAAAGCTTTTGGTGGCAATCAATGGTAAAGCCCTAAAAAAACACACACCCACAACCCAAAAGTGGAACCCAGATTCGAAGTTTGTTCAGATTATTAAATGCCCTTCTTCACCCCCTCCATTTCTATTCAAATTTCAAACCCAAATTCCCACTTCTTCTTCTTCTTCTTCAACCTTTTTCTATCTGCCTCTACTCTCAATGGAGACTGAGAAACGAAATTCAGAGAAGTGGGTAATTTTCTGAGCTGAGAGATTGTTGCAGTTGTAATTAGTGAAGGCGTAAAGACAATACTCAAAAGGGGTTTTCGAAATGAGTACGGCTCGATTCATCAAGTGTGTTACTGTTGGAGATGGGGCTGTGGGGAAGACTTGCATGCTCATCTCCTACACTAGCAACACTTTCCCAACTGTAAGTTTCACCTCTCGTTTATCTTCTCCATTCTTAGTGTCATATGGAAGCTTATAGCTGATTTGCCCTCTTTCATTTGCTGGGAATTATTGTAGGACTATGTGCCGACAGTTTTTGATAATTTCAGTGCTAATGTGGTGGTGGATGGTAGCACCGTCAACTTGGGGCTTTGGGACACTGCTGGTCAGAAACTTTACTTTGTATCCACTTTTGAATTTGGGTTTCTGTTTGTGAGGATTGTGTTTGACTTAGCATTGGCGATTTGGGAACAAGTACTGATACAGTTAAATTTATTGTAACCCATTAGCTTAAGTTTTGAGTTCAGGGGTGATTTAATGAACTTCAGTTAATGGAAATTTAGGTTGATTGGTTAATGAGTAAAATGAGTGAAGTCATGTTTAAACCAAGAAAATGAAGCCCTTCATTTTTGGGGTTATTTGGTAAATGCAGGACAGGAAGATTACAATAGGCTGAGACCTTTGAGTTATAGAGGTGCAGATGTGTTTCTGTTGGCCTTTTCTCTAATCAGCAAAGCTAGCTATGAAAATATCTCCAAGAAGGTTGTTTATCATTTGCTCTTGTTTAAGTAATCAAGTATAGTTTCTTGCTATTAGAATTACAGGCTTCTTATTTGATATCTCAATTCACAGTGGATCCCTGAGTTGCGGCATTATGCCCCGACTGTGCCGATTGTTCTTGTCGGAACCAAACTTGGTAATGAGAATTATGTTGAACTTCAAACACATCATGGAGAAAAGAGAAAATTTGATAGAAGAAATTGATGGGTCATTCGATATATAAATTAGTTCTTTGTTTGCAGATTTAAGGGACGACAAGCAATTTCTGACTAGCCATCCCGGTGCTGTACCGATCACAACAGCGCAGGTACTGCTTTTAAAATGAACCACATCTAGTAGTTGTTTTCAAGTTCATGAATCTGATGGGGAGAAAGTTCTTGATGGCCTTATTTGACAGGGTGAAGAGCTGAAGAAATCAATTGGAGCTGCTGTTTACATAGAGTGCAGCTCCAAAACTCAGCAGGTAATTCAAACCAAATATATCTTACAAAAAAGAGCAATGAAAAAAAAATCTTTGATCTTGAAGATGTGTCATTTAACAATCATCTGATGGTGTACACACAAGTAAATGATATAATATCTAGGCTTCAGTTCAACTTTAAGATTTAGGCTCTGCAAGTAACCAAAACAGAGTTGGCTGATGCTATGCTACTAACTCAAATCAAGTTGTGGAAAGTTTAACCGTGTCCTGAACCCCATCCTAACAGTTTTGATCAACTGATCTAATTTGCAGAATGTCAAGGCTGTGTTTGATGCTGCCATCAAGGTTGTTCTACAGCCACCGAAACTGAAGAGAAAGCGACGAAAGGCCAGAACATGTGTGTTTCTTTGAGTTGGATTTCATGTCATGCTGTTTTCTCTTGAGGCAAACTTGGCCTCCTCTTCCAAATACTGATGCTCATTGTGCTTGCTTTTTATATTAATCTTCTTGTTTAATATGAAAGAGCTGATGTTTTTATGCTTTCAAAGAATATATATATATATATATATACACACACATGAAGTGTTCATTGAGAGAGATTTTTTTTTTACTTCTGGCCATGGGAACAGAGAACCTCTACACTTGAAAACACACTTGTTCCAAGGAAAAATGAAATATGCCATGGATTACGTTAAAAATTTGAAAGTTTATGATTAATTAATCAATATTTGATTTTGGAAATTGTAATAATTTCTCATATTGATGAAGAAAATTATGGGTAGTTTTCAAACTTCAAAAGAAAAGAAAAGAAAGAAAACAAAGGAACATGACAATTGATTCTGAGTAACTAGTAAGGGATAGAAATAAAATATTTTTTTTCTTTTTGGTTAAATTACAAGTTTAATCTTTAGTTTTGTGTTGATTTGATCCTTTTATTTGGTCTTTGAACTTTTAAAAGTATCTAATAAGTTTTTGAACTTTCAATTTTGTGTCTAATATGTTGTATTTAAACCTTAAAAATGTCTTATACATTCATTAACTTTCAATTTAGTGGCTAATAGGTCTTTTACCATATTCAAAATTTGTAATAATCAATTGATCAATTAGATATAAAAGTCTATTTTTTGTCCAATAAGATTTTAAACTTTCAATTTTGAATCTAGTAGATCAATAGTTTTTTTTTTTAAAAAAAAAATGAATAGGTCGAGAGCCTATTAAATATAGAATTGAAAATTTAAAGATCTATAATATTCAAATTTAAAAAGATTTAATAGTATATATATATATAGTTTTTGAAGTTTAAATACTTATTAAATACATAATTGAACGTTTAAAGAGTTATTAGACACTTGAAAATTTAGAGTTGAATTAGAATCACGCATATACTTTAAAATTTAGAGATATAACGTGTTTACTTTTGTCCCTCTTAAAACTTTTGAATTTTAATAATTCAACCAGTTCAATTCAATATTAGTCATATCTATGCTGACGTTTTCTACTTTCAATTTGAAATAAAACTACAAACAAATCTAGAAACGTTTCAACTTAATTGATAAGGATAACAATCTTGGCTGATAATATATATATATAAAAATAAATAAATAAATAAAGATATTAGTGAAACAGTTTTTTTTCTCTCTTGAAGAAAAATATTAGTGAAAAAGTTGAATTAAAAGTAGCGAGGGGCAACAATGGTAGGTAAAATGGGCAGTTACAAGAATAGTTAAAAAAAAAAAATCATAAATTTACCCATTTAGTTAGGAAATCTGCTTTTTATATATATATATATATATATATATATATATAAAAGCAGATTTTCATTTTTATTATTCCAAATTACCCTTATTAGTATACCAGCATGTATATCGTAGTATATCCGATATACTTTATATTTGGTATATCGACCATATGATATATTTTATCTTTGGTATATCAATTGACTAGTATACCAAAGATAAACTATATAAGATATTTATCAGTCAAGAAGTGTTTGTTCATTTACTATTATTTGTTTGATTTAATATTGTTTTTCTAATACATTGTAATTAATTTATAATGGTTCAATCTGTTATGTTAGTAACTATTTTGAATGAATGTTCATATTGAACGTTACACCTGAAATTGAATTTTGAACATGTGTCAATATGTAATGAATATACTTGAACAAATGTATCTTTAAGAAGTAATAATATACTAATGATATACCAATGTTTTATACTAGAAATAAATTATGGGTTACTGTTGACATAAAGTAATACACCAATAGTATACTTAAAATTTTATTTAGAAGAAATGTTGTTATACTACTGATACGCTAATGATATACTTGGAATTAGTTTTTTTTTTTTTTCCTTTTTTAAACATTGATATAATGTTGATAAACTAATTTATACTTTAGATGAATTTTGAATAAGTACCTTACTATAATACTAATGCATTAATAATATATATACTTGAAATTGAATTTTGAATGAGTATTGATATATTACTGATACACCAATATAATAAATAAAATAGATTTAGGTCATGAGTGATATACTAAAAATGTATATGAAATGAATTCAATGACTACTGATATATTATTTATACATCAATGTTACAATTTAAATAAAATTTGAATGAGTGTTGATAAATTATTGATACACTAAACACTTAGTATTGCATTTTCAACTTATTATGATACAACATTGAAAGATTAATAATCTACTTGCAATTTATTTTGAATTAGTACTAATATACAATTGAAATACCAATGTGAAATCTTAAATATCATTCTAAATGATGTACTTCATATTTGGTATATCAACAACATCATTGATATTATTTTCTTTCTAAATTAGGTATATCAATCAATTAATATATGACATACAAAATATATGTTATACAATTGATATATCAAATTAAATATAACTCATATATTATTAAAATTATATTAAAAATTTGAAAATAATACATATCCACAATATAATTTATATTTGATATATCACTTGACAAATTAATGCATATAACATACATATATCATCAACATCAAAATTGAACTAATAGAATGAACATAAATCTATATCAACACAAAAAAAAGATAAAAATAAAATTTACCATAATCAAACAAACAACTTTGACCATAACACAATTAAAGTCATGTTATATCACTTGTATAAATGACATTCTTTAAATAAAGTATATCAATAGATTGATATACCAAATATAATGTATATCAATTGATTGATATACCAAAATATAAAGTATATGAGATACACCTATTGATACATATATGAAGGTAAAATTGTAAAAATTAGAAATTCGGGAATCTGTTTAATTATTTTGCTATATTTGTAATTTTAAAAAACCATTGTTATATTTACAAATACCCTTATGTTTTTTTTATTATCTATTGAAATTTCCTAAAAAATGATAAAGATTAATGTTTATCTATTAAAATAGTGATTTATAAATAAAGAGTAGATGAATGAAAATTCAAATACTAGAATCATAGTCCAACAATTATAAAGCATAAGATTAAATCATTGACATTTAAAATAATAATTTATATTTTTATCCGTTAATTATGTTCATACTGTCTCCATTATTAATTAATTAAACAACATCTTGGCATGCTAACATCGTTTTCATATGCATTTTTATTGCATTGCTTTCTTTTTGTTCATGAATTTTTTTTATTTTATAGTTTGGTAATAAAAATTGATTTAATATACCAAATTGAACCATCGAGAGAAAAAAAAAAAAATAAAGGTTTAAGGTACCAAATAGATTGATGGTCAAAGTTGACCTTGTCCAAATGGAAATAAATCACAATTACAAGTTGCAAGGAATATCCATTCAACTTTAGTCGAGATTTGATTTTTCAAAATAAATATATTAAAATTGAATTAAAAAAAATCGTGTCAAAATTTAAGTATTTTCCAACGGTCGCCGTTCACATTCTTATTGCGCAGACTCGACCCATTCTTTGTAAACCAAATTACGCCATTCAAATGCATTACAATTCCATGGATATTTGGACAACTTTCTGCAATTTATTATTATTTTTTAATAATACGTGTCGATGCGGATGAAGATTCGATATCCTCAAACCTCTTAATAAAGTTGTAGGATCATGCAGATTAATACATGAAATCAGTTGAAATGTTCGTAAGTTAACCTGAATACGAATATATATAATAAAGTTGTAGGGTCATGCAGGTTAATACATGAAATTAGTTGAGGTGTTCGTAAGTTAACCTGAATACGAATATATATACTAAAGTTGTAGGGTCATGTAGGTTAATCCATGAAATTAGTTGAGGTATTCGTAAGTTAACCTGAATACTATATATATATATATATATATATATATCTTAATTAGTTGAATTATATTCAAGTAGACAATATTAGATTATTTCAACTATTAATGTTAACCATAAATAGTTGAGAATGGTAATAAATGAAAGGGACAATTGCAAATATAGACATTAAACCCAAAGTATTAGTAGATATAATATAATGTAAAAAAAAATTACAAATATGGTCAAATTTAAATAGTCTATTAGTGATAGACCATATTATTGGTAGGAGTCTATCAGTGATAGACCATATCACTGGTAAGAGTCTATCAATGATAGAAGTCTATCGTTGATAGACTTGTCTATATTTATAATTTTTTTAAAATGATGTTATACATTTGATTATTATTCCTAAAAATACTACTAATTACAATTACCCTAAATGAAAGCTAGTTAAGCAATTAAAACATTTACGCATTGATTTGCATATTTCATTAGTCATGCTAATGTTTGTTACATTAAAAAAAATTATAATTTTTATTTTCAGTTGCTTTTTTCTTTTATATTATGTTTTAGAATTAAATTTAGAAATTTGAATAATTGAAACATATGAAGAAAAATAAGGTCATATATAAGGTTTAGAATTATATAGTTTGGTAAGATTACATTGACGTTAACTCACTCTGATGAAAACATATATATAGAGTTTGCTTATTTCATTACTTCCAGCATTTTCATAGAAAATAAAATACTTTTAACATTTTGATTCTTATATTTGTTGAGCATCCCTATATATACATATATTACAAAATTAATTTATGTCTTCCATGTTAAAACCCAATTTAATGTTAATTCTTTCTCCTGTGCAGCTCATTAAGTGCCTATTTATCCGAGCGATAATAGTTCAATTGACATCTAATATGTGATAGTAATCAAGAGATTTGTAGTTTGAATTTTACCACATTCGACTTTATTGTATTAAGAAAAAGATTTATTTGGTAGACAATCTAAAAATAAAAATTTTAAAATAAGCTTTTCAAAGGTAACGTAGTTGTATTTCATGTTTTAAGATATATGTTTGGTAGCATATAAAAAAATCGAATTTTAATTTAGACAATTATTTTAATATATTTGATATTATATTTATAAACCATAAAACTAACTATAATTAACATATTACATATTAGGTCAAATATAAACTATTATGTGTTAATTTATAAAGAAGTTTTATGTTAAATTTTTTTTTTTGAATTATTGTTTTATATATTTTATAATATCTTACCTAATATATATTTTAATAATTAAAAAAATATCTCAGAGTTTATAACATGGAGTACTTTATTTCTACCCTTTTTAAAAAATAAAATTCTATATTTTAAAATTTAAAATTTAAAAATTTGGAAATTGAAAACATAAAAAATTATTGTTAGAATCTGTACTGTCCGAATACATAAACCTAGAATAACTTAAAAAATCATAATCTAAATTGTCTTCTAAATACATATTTGCTAAATCATATAATCTACACTGCAAGCCAAATGCTTACATTTCATCTTAAATTGGTACTAATTAAAAAGTACACCTAAATCAAACACTTTTTTTTTTTTTTTGAAACCATCGTAAATCAATTCTTAGAAGTTCAAACATTTATGAGAATAAAAGACAAATTTTAGAAATTACGTGAAAGTTAGAAAAACTTAGTTTAAAGATAATTGACATGACTTTCTTCTTTAGATGATGAAGATTCGATCTCCGTTATTAAATTAAAAAAAAAAGCAAGAAACAATTTCTGAAGGGAGGAAAAAATAAAAATAAAAAAGGTCGGGTTATTATAAATGTAATATATTATAATATATTATTTAGTGTTGATATCCATAACCTACATATGTTATTAAATTTGTGTTGATATCCACAAATTTGTCATAACTTTATTCCTTTGCTATAAGGTAGATTCTTTTATTTGTTCTTATCCTGTTTATGATATCATAGATGTCGCAACTGATGTTATAAATCATGCATGGATCAATTTTTTTGTGTAATGTATGTAAATTCTATCATAGATTGCAAATCATGCATCTTAATTTTCTTATATTTGAAAGATTTGTTTGAGATATTTTTCCAATTAGTTTATATTTCTATATCTTGGAATATAATTGTTACATATGAAAAATTAAATTAGGATATTTATTTTCTTAATTGGATTACATAATTCTAAATAAAATTTGATGTAAAAGGTAAAATTCTCTCATAACAATAATATCTTTTATTCGTTCAGATTCTCTTTTAATAATATTATTTTATCTTTCAAATATGAGAATAAATATTCAAAATTATCTTTAATTTTATTTACAAAGATTCAAAATATTAAAGATTATTTCCTAAAATGAATTTGTTTTAATAAGATTAACCATGCACTTAGATTCATTAATCTATTAATTAACTATATCTAAGGATTGTTCTAGCTATATTAAGGTTGACAGGGAATACCTCTACCTAGGAACTAACCTGAGAGTTAAATTAGTCAATTTTTGTTTGTTATGCTAGAATTAAAATTTATTTGATTGTTGAATATTTAAATTATTCTCATATGAACATTTGTGAGCTTTTGAAATTTATACAAAGTAATTATATATATATATATATATATATATATATATATATATATATATATTTATTTGATTGAATTCATTATGGAAAAGTATGAAAATTCTGCATAATAGCTATTACTCTTGCTAAGGCTAATTTTAATTTAATACACATAAATCAATTAATGTTCATTGTTTTTGCCATGCACATATAGTTGCTCTTATTTTAAATTAATAAATGCTTATGAACTAATAAGCCTATATCAAACATGTCAGACTCTTGTATTAGAAATTTGAGAAAGAAAGTTTGAAATATTGTGATGAATATTTATTTAATATCTTTTGAGGTTGAATAAAACATATGCGTACATGTTTCTATGAAAAATAATGAACTTTGACCATATAATATAATATTATTCCCTAAACTGAATGTTCCAATATTTAATCATTTAGGTCGGAATCATGTTAATAAATGAAGAAGTAATTATTCTATTAAAACCATATATATATATATATATATATATATATATATATATATATATATATAAAATATTTTGAAGAAAAATTTCATTTTTCAAATGTGATGCAAAAGAGACAATAATCTTGTACTGTCGTACAATAAGAATTAAAATCCTTATTAATGAAAAAGAAACGATGTGTGGAAGCAAAATTTGAAAACTTATTTGAATCTCTTGAACATATCATAACTTATCTTTTTAACCCCTAAATATGATAGTATGTTACAAATTTCTTAGAATCTTCTAAAGAGATTATTATTGTTTTTGAAAACTTGTACATAAGATATTTGAATTTCTTTTAAATTTTCTGAAGAGAATAAGAATAAATAATATTTATGTTTTGCATATAGTACATCTATATATGCATATTTTATATTTATATTTTCCAAAATTCAAATTGTTTGAAGTGAAGAATCAAATATGATATTAAGTCATTTAAATTTGATAAAAGATTTTAGAAAAGGAAGTAACATTTTGCCAGAGGAGCAAAATTGACAATTGATATACTTTATTCTCTTGTAACTCAAAGAGAAGTTTAGTAAATTTGGAAGGTATAAGTTGTAATAGACATCATCTAGAAAGATTGATAATAAGAACTATATATATGATATTTATATACTATATCTATTGTGTATTCTATGGGAAACACATATAAAAAAGATATTTTTTTCCTTCTAACTTGTATTCACACATATTTGTGTACTTGAAATGTATGCAACAATGAACCTGAAGCTCATTATTCCAAATATATTTTTCTTTGAAAATAATTATTGAAACCATACATTGACACCCATTGAAGAACTAAAAGATTCTTCTATCTAATAAATTGTCATGTGTGACTCTTCTCAAGAAATTAATTATGAAACTCTCACTAGGTAAAATTGAAATTGAACCTCTCCTAAAATTGAAATTGAACCTCTCCTACTTGTGGAACAGATATATAGTTGAATATTTGGATTTATTAATCCACCAAGTGAACTATTTCAATATTTTATGATTTTTGTTGGCGCATCCAGTTGATGGACACATATATACTTATTATTTTGTTTTGATATTGCTAACGAGTTTGCATCCCAAACATTTGATAATTGATTGGGATAAGTGTTGAACATCCTATAATTTATGTTCAAGTAGCAAAACTCCTAAATGTGTATGATCATGTTATTGTATATGCTCTAAGTCAATAGCTTATAAACTTATGGCTAGAAGCCAAATTATTTCATGTGTAGCAAATGTTTAGATTGTTCCACAACAACAATTAAGATGATACAATTGCTGGGATCAGATCCCGCAGCGGAAGCGTTTCGATGAGGAATGTCTTGCATTCGCGATTTGATTTTATATTAAACAAAATCGTTATACTAAACAAAATAAATAAAAATTTAAATTAACATGCTTTTAGGGAAATGATTAGAACGATTCTTACCTTTGTAGATTCCTTAATGCCACGAACAAGTCTCTCTAAAGTTCCAATGAACGAATCTCCAAACAGTCTTGATCACAAACAACTCCTTGAATGTTCTCGAACACTACCACGAGATAAACCTCGTTATTCTCCTAGGATTCCAATAGAGGATAGGTAGTATCCAACTATTGGAGAGGGAGAGGAGAATAGTGTTTTTTTTTAGAGTAGGGAGGCATAGAGAAAATTCTGCACAATAACACTAAGGAGTTGTGTATTGTCAGAGTTTCTCTACAATGAGACTGTATCGTGTGTTTTGCAAAGGGCCATAAGAAGGTTTTTATATAGGGAAGAGTCAAAACGTTTCCCTAATATATTTTCCTTTTCCTAATATATATTTTCCTTTTCTGTAATTAATTAAATAGATTAAATAACACCTATTTAATTAATTAGTCCATTTAATAATTATTTAATTAATTAGCTTATTTAATTTACACAATTAAATAACACTTATTTAATTTACACAATTAAATAATACTTATTTAATTTTAATTTGCACAATAATTAAATAACCAATTACACATTAAATTTAATTTAATTTATATATTTAATTAACATATGTCTCGCATGTATATGTACAACACCTTTCTATTATTTAATTCTTTATGAATCTAATTCACTTGAATTAATTAATTTGAATCTTATTCAAATATTACTTTTCAGATTAATTATAAATCATATCTATGATTAATTATATATTAATCACATTAATATATAGTTTCATTAAATTAATTTGAACAATACAAATTATCTCTAAGTATCCTCTATTGAGCTAACGAGGAGACCTGGTAGACCTGTAGATCAGAAGCTCCAACTATATGAGATTAATTGGCTAAACTCATTAACAAAATTAATCAATATTCATTAACTGTGGGTACATTTCACTAAAGATACACAACTGCACTCTTCTCACTATGAACATATTTCTGTATCCATGGATATAGACCAATACCAGTAAGTTAGTCCTTCACGAGTGTTCGTAACACCAATTGAGTCAAATTACCATTTTACTCTTGGGTTACCTCTGAGTTCTTAAGTATTAGTGCTCCTCTAATGAACAACCTGTTTATAGTCCAACCAGTAAACAGAAACCCTCTTGAGCTAATGAGAGGGAAGGACCCTTTATTTAAGTTCCAGAGACACCATTTAAGAGAACACTCATCTACTTACCCTTAAGGCGGGAATGAGTTAATTCCATCTTGTATCATTATGTTCCTAACTCCCTACTCGGTCTTGTCCCCAAGATGGTAGGCATATTGGGTTGGCGATCTGGCCACCATCACCCATACAAATCAAAGAAAAATTCCATGTGAACAGGAGTTCATAATGTACCAAGCATTAAGATTAAGTTGCCTAGATCATCCAATTGAAATAGGAACCTAACTAGTTAATGGTGTTACATCTAGTGGTTACTATTTCGCAATCCAGTCTTATACAAACTCATTACATAGGATACCTCCACTCGCGTGTCACCTACACGAATGCGTTAGATCATTACGTTTGTATCAAATACAAAGTAGGTCGTATCTATAGTGTTACCAGGATAAGGTACTCAACCTTATCCCTATACTATAGACCCTTTAGGCTGTATCTTGAACATTGATCCCTGTGTGTCTTCACATACAGTTCAAGACTCATAAGATAGCCTTGGATGTTAATTTATTGGATTTAGGGTTATTAAGACAAAATAGACAAATAACACGAATAATAACCTTTATTGAATTAACGTCGATAACTCTTTATTGATAACGATCAATTAATAATATTTACTATCTACGAGTTTGAAGGCATAAAACCCAAGAACGAAAATTAAAATCTATGTTAAAATTGATTTCATATCAATTAATAAATATTTTGAACCCCTGACAGGTGATGTATTTACTATACAATTTGTTATTTGTTATTAATGAGATAAATTTTTCAACATTAGGGGGAGCAATTAAGAAGAACTTAGAAAAATAAGTTGAATAAAATGTATAAGTATTGTCTCATTTTGATCATCATAGAGATAAATTTGAATTGGAAGTTCAAAAGATAAGTCATTTGCAAAATATTGCAAATCAAATGCATAGATGCATTTTCAGAACATTTATGTTGCAAGAAACTGACCAAGTTAAAAAAAAATGGTTGCAAATATACCATCTAAAATTGATATCCCAATACAATAAGTTGTCAATACTAACAAATTTGCAACATGCCTGAAGCATGATAGACACATGAGTTCCAAAGATAAAGATCCACGAAAAAAGGTAGTAAATAATCAAAATGACTCAACTAAGAATATGGATATTCCAGAAGGAATCCTAAATATGAGTACACAGGAATCCTAAATATGAGTACACATAAGAATCTTGAAGTAAAAAAGGATAATAAAGAGATCTCGATAAATTATATGTCAGGACAAGAAAAAAATAGAACCATACTTAAATAAGTTGATAATATTTTTTTAATACAATGTTGCTCATGATATTATTTATGAAAATGAGTATTATATACGCAAGTATATTGAAAAAAAATGTTGCGACATAAAAATGATTGACTTATGTAAAAAGAAACGATCTAATAGAAATAAACTTATTTTTCAAATCGTGAGAACTAGTAGTTCAAACATTAGAGAATACTATACATGTGGGATACAAGTGAATATTTGTAAGAAAAACAAAAAGATTGAGATCATGTTATATAACGCAAGACAAGTTCCACAATAATTCTCGTAAAGAAATGATATTGATTATAATGAGACATATTCTCCCATGGTGGATACAATACCATGAAATATCAAATTTATCTGGTTGTGTATGAAAAACTTTACATATATCTTATGGTTGTAGTTATTATACATTTATATGATTCTCTTAATAACTATATTCTTGAAAAATGTGATATAATCATTTTATTGAATATTTATTTATATGAAGCTATAAAAATAACCCCTATTTTTCCATATGCTTTTATAAAGAAATCACAACCTGAGATTTATTATATATATTATTTATATATGTATTGATAATTCAAGCATAAACTCCTGAAGAGATTTCAAAAGCAAATAAAATTTCTTAAGAAATAAATTGAGATGATAAGTTTTGCCTTAACTTGCAAATAAAATATAAAGCAGATGAAATTGCATCAATTTATTCATATAAGATCTTATATGGACTAGTTCTACCATTGAACATTTCTACGATGGTTCATTCACTTGGTGTGAAAATTTATATAATCTGATATCATAAATATAATAAAGAACTTTAGGTCTCAGAGAACCATAATTTTTGAAAAATAAGTGCACTTATATCTTTACTAGTGTATACGCTACCTATCGTAACATAAATATAATATTCCTCCAAAGAAAGATATTGGAGTAGAGTTAAAAATATGTTATGTTTTTATTTGAAGAATAAGTTTACATGAATTTATTTTATTCTCATAAATCTAATTGTGGTCTAGTTGAATGTGAAGATACAGGTTACTTATCTAACCCATAAGAACTAGATCTAAAACAGGTTACTTAGTACATAGAATTTTTTTTTTTTTTTTTGTATTATGGCCGTTTATGAAGTAGATCATAACAACTACTTTAATCATGTTAAAATATTGATGATGTACGAGTCTAGCCAATAGTGTTATTATATGAAGACGATAAAGCATAAAATACCGACATCGCTATTCAACAAAGTTCTTCAAAAGACGACTTGGGAGACTTATTGACAAAGGTGTTATATGCAACAACATTTGAGAAGGTAACTCACAATATTTGTATGTGAAAGCCAAGAGTATCAAGTGATGTTTTTGTCACACCCAAAATACTCGTTTACAACGGCGGATTACTCTGGACAAAGAAAGCCCCCAATATGTAAAACAAATCATAAGGTCATACATGCACGCATTGCTGCCTCAAGGCTAAGCATTGATACACACCATAGGTCCATGTTACTCTTGATTCTCCTGTATACTTTGGCCACATTTGACCTCGGTGGTAGCCCCCTGATAGCTTGGGTGGCGCTACAGATGCAAGTTCTTCGGGACTTCCCTTCAACATAAGATTTAACGTATACTTGGTTTATTTCCTTAATTACTTGCTTAAGTAGGGAAATTGGGATCCGAGTTTCACAATTACTTCCCCATTAAGAAAATTTTATCCTCAAAATTTTCTCGGACCTACTCCGGTTTAAGGTTTTACAACAATCTTTGTCGCAAACCTTTATAACCTTGTCTATTACTACATTTCCACTGCACTATTCTGATATTAATTTCCTTATTTTGTCCAATGATACTTCTCCTAGCCATCTCTTAGCTAGTCATCGAACCAAATTATCTACAAATAACTTTCCTATCTCAAATTCTAATTGAGAATAACTTAATTCATTCTTACCTTCCCCGACGGATCTTCAAATAGCTTTGTGAGTTCCAGCTCAGGTTGTCTACTAGGTCCGCCACTTTCGCTATTCCCCTTAGTCTCACTTTGACTAATTCTTAGGTTTCTCTTTTAAACCTATGGAATCTACTCTACCACACATTTTTCTGGTTTTCCTGAATACAAACCTCATGTTTCTTAGAAACTTATGCTCTGATACCAACTTGTCACACCTTAAATACTCGTTTACAATGACAGGTCACTCTAGACAAAGAATGCCCCCTGCAGTGTAAACCAAATCACAAGGTCATACGTGCATGTAGAGTTGCCTCAAGGCTAAGCATAGATACACACCACAGGCCTGGGTTACTTTGGACTCTCCGGTATACTCTGGCCACATTTGACCTTGGTGGTAGCCCCCTGATAGCTTGGGTGGCGCTACAGGCGCAGGTTCCTTTGGATTTCCCTTCAACATAAGATTTAACTTATACTTGGTTTATTTCCTTAATTACTTACTTAAGTAGGAAAATTGAGATCCGGGTTTCACAGTTTTCATGAGGGGGAGTGAATGTGCTGCACTCTTTTTCCCTTGACTATGGTTTTATCCCCCTCTGTTTTCCTAACAAGGTTTTTATTGAAGCAGTCACTGAAGTATATAAAATAATATACTCTTTTTCCTTCCCTCGGATTTTTTTTCATTGGGCTTTTTCTAGTAAGGTTTTAACGAGACATTTATTTTATATAATATGGATATCTAAAGTGGAGTATTATAAATGTAATATATATTATAATATATTATTTAGTGTAGATATCCATAATCTACGTATGTTATCAAACATCATAAACTTCCCATTGAATTTCATGTTGTAACATGGACCCTCCATTGAATTCTATGTTATAAGATACATCATTTCATAAATAGTAGTGTATGGTGCCTTTGTAAGACACACCACAATTGAGTTCAATATTAGCTCTCTACGTCTTCTCTTCTACTTTTCTCTCTTATCTTGCATTCATTGTTATTTTGTTGTTTCTTATTTCATTACAAGTGTTATTTTATATTATTATCTTAATTGAGGTAAAGCAAGAGGGGAATACAATTTGAAGAAAAGAGAAAACTGAACAAAAATTAAATAACATAGTCCAAATTGGGCGCTACAACAACTGCAACCGAAGAGATTGATTTACGTTCCATTCCACCAAATCAAAATTCGACCTTTTTATTATATTCATTGACTTATATATATATATATAAAAAAGATTAAAGGAAATAAAATAAGAGGAATGGGTCTAAATCTAAACTCTTACCAAAATTAATTTTTTTTTTTTTTATTATTATTTTTTTTTCAATTAGAAAAGGCCAAACAATTGGAAGGAAGGAACTTTGGATCTGATTGGTAGGGAGACAAAAATTGATGATGTTTTTATTAGCAAATAGAAAAACCAAACCAAAACATTCTAAGGAAGGATACGGTTTTTGAATTGTCTCCCCTTTCAATCTCTTCTCTCCTCCGGCAGCCTCCTCTACCCCTCTCTCTCTCTCTTCCCTCAGAGACTGTCGGGATCTCTGTTGTTATTATTATTATTATTATTATTATTTTTATTTATATATATTGATCCAAAAGAACAGAAGATATCCAGATCCCATTATTTTTTACAAATAATAATACTTTGTTGATCGAATTAATGGGTGCGTACAGAGCCGATGATGATTATGATTACCTGTTCAAGGTGGTGCTGATCGGCGACTCCGGCGTCGGAAAATCAAATCTGTTGTCGCGTTTCACCAGAAATGAATTCAGCCTTGAGACCAAATCAACCATCGGCGTTGAATTCGCCACTCGTAGCATTCGTGTCGATGATAAGATCGTTAAGGCTCAGATTTGGGACACCGCCGGCCAAGAAAGGTTCTCTCTCTCTCTCTCTCTCTCGTTATTTTCCTTAATTTTTATTTTAATTTTATTATCCTCATTATTCAATATCTTAAAAAGTTCTTTAAGATTTAGTTTTTCAATTTTAGAGAAATTTAGATAGTTTTACCTCTTGTTTGATTATAATCTGGATAGAATTCGAATCACATCTTTCTTCTTCGCTCACGAGTATTATAATCAAATTGAGTATAATTACATCTCCTATTGTAAATGTTGTGTTACGTAGAATATTATTATTTCTTTTTTGAAAGGATATATAGAATATTATTAATAATTTAGGTAATCTACGAAAAAGTTATCCGAGGTAATTGTGGCTTTAATATCAATGATGTTTTACATATTGGTTATGTTAGCAATGAACAAAAAAAATTATGCAATTTTGTTTCGAATATGTCATTGACATGTTCAAAAATATTTTTAAAACTGAGTTGATGTACTAAATACGAAACTTATATTTTATATTTAATGAGACTCCTAAACTTTAAATTTTGTCTACTAAATATGATCATTATATTTTAGGGTCTACGGATTCTTAATGGGACCCAAAATTTATATATTTGGCATCTAATGAAATTTAAAAGATGTCAAATAAATTGAGGACTTATTAAATTCAAAATTGAAAGTTAAAGAACTTATTAGATAAATTTGAGATGTATGCGTGTTTTGAGAGTGTATCTCATAGTTTTAATATAAATTTTCTCTAGCAGTGAGATTGTTTTAGTCTCTTAGGTAGTGATTGATGATCATCACAGGTACCGAGCGATCACGAGCGCATACTATAGGGGAGCGGTAGGGGCATTAATAGTGTACGACGTGACACGACACGTGACATTCGAGAACGTGGAGAGATGGTTGAAGGAGCTAAGAGGTCACACAGATCACAACATAGTGATAATGCTGGTAGGAAACAAGGCTGATTTACGCCATCTAAGGGCAGTATCAACGGAAGATGCACAAGCATTTGCGGAGAGAGAGAGAACATATTTCATGGAAACTTCAGCACTAGAGTCATTCAACGTCGAGAATTCTTTCACAGAAGTTCTCACACAAACCTACCGAGTTGTAAGCAGGAAAATTCTCGACATTGGAGATGACCCGACTGTTCTTCCCAAAGGACAAACCATTGATATTGGCTCTAAAGATGATGTCTCTGCAGTTAAGAAAGCTGGTTGCTGTTCTTCATAACTAACCAAAACGTATCTCCCTACACAATTTTCTTAACTGGAAAACTACTTGGAATATATTCTCTGATCTCAAAAATGGGTCTTTTTTGTTTTTGTTTTTGTTTTTTTTCTCCTTAAAAAAGTTCTTTTTTTTTTCCTGATCTGGTCCTGTATTGTGTTGTGGTTTTCTTTTTTGTTGGGGAAAGAATTGTTGGTGTTCCTTGGAGAGTGGGATGTCCATGCAAAATTTCTAGTGCTCTTTTTAGGGTAGGTTGTACCTATGAATTTGATCGATTATGCTTAGAAAGAAGAAGAATTATTGGGAGGGAAATATATGGAGAAGAAATGTACCAAATACTTATGATTTTCTTGATAATCCTTTGTGTATTTTGATTATATTATTTATTCAACGATAAGCTAAGCTTGTCTCATCATCATAACATCTCTCCCTAATACTCCATTTCCTTTGTATTCTCTCTTGTTACGAAATTGACAAGTAAAGAATACGGAAAAGATAAAAGAATAGAGAATCGACATATAAATTTACGTGGTTCATTAACAGTGTGTTAGCTACGTACATAGGGTAAAGGGAGGACAATTTTATTAGAGAGAATGTTACAGAATATAGAATGATGGTGCCTCTAGGATTAGAGAGTTTATATAGTACACTTATCTAAAATTCAAGGTCATAATCGTAAATAAACCATAAATAATTGAACATGCCAAATACGAATTCAACTTAGGTCATTCGTAATGTTAGATAACAGATTAAAGACATTTCAACAAATCTGCATCTTGGCTTGAATTCTCTCATAAATAACAGATGTACCAGATGCAACATAAACAACATTGTTAGACATACCCAAACTTCTCCCTTATGCCTTAGAGTGTCCCAAAAGGGATCACTAACAATTCAGAGCATTCAACAAGTCCAAGCAATTTTGGAACTTGCCATGTGGAACCGACTAGGTAAACATATTAGCAGGATTATCGACTATAGCAATTTTTATCACCTTTACCCTCTGCTCACTTATCGAGAAGTAATATCTTACGTCTATGTGATTGGTCCTTTCATGATAAACTTGATCATTGGCTAAGCATATTGAACTCAAACTATCTCAAATACATTATAGCATGATCATGATGTAAACCAAGATCACCAACAAACCCTCTAAACTAGATTCCCTTTTTAGTAGCTATTGTCAAAGCCATGTACTCTGCTTCAGTAGCAGATAAAGCAATTGTAGGTTGTAAGTTTTTCTTCTAGCTAATAGCAAAACCAATAAGAGCGAACACATAACCAGTCATGACCTTCTACTATCTATATCTCCTGCATAATCAGAATCAAAATAATCGATTATTAAACACTTTGTATCATTCCCATAAATGACCAACATTAGACGTACTCCTAAGGTAACGGAAAATCCTCTTAACAACTTGCCAATGTTCATTTTTAAGTCGACCCATGAACCTACGACAACACTAACAACATGGGCGAGATCTAGCATAGTACAAACCATAACATACATTAAACTTCCCACTGTGCTAGCATACAGAACTCGAGACATATACTTCTTCTCAGCTTCAGACAATGGTGAAAGTATAGATGAAAAATGACCATTTGTAGTTTTAGGAGTATCTATATGCTTAGCTGACATATTAAACCTAGAAAATATCTTATGAATATAGCTTTTCTATGACAAGAAAAGCTTTTTTTTTTAATCTCTCTCCATAGATCTCCATACCCAAAATTTTCTGAGTTGCACCCAAATCTTTCATATCAAACTCTACAATGAAAAGGTCGTTCAACTTCTGAATATCAAACTTGGACTTAGCAGCTATGAGCATATCATCTACATATAGAAGCAAATAAACCATTGAACCATCATCAGCTTTGTTGTGATATACACAACAATCATACAGACTTCTATTATAACCAAGTCAAATTATATAGCTGTCTAATCGCTTGTACCACTGCCTTGGAGACTGCTTTAGTCCATACAAGGGCTTTTTCCTCTTACAAACATAATCTTCTTTGCTTAAAAATTGGAACCCATCTGACTGGGTGATAGCTCTAAAAATGAGCTTGTTTTATATTCTTAACTCTACCATATTTGTATGATTTTTATACATTAAATGTTCTTTTTATAGGCAAATTCATCTCCAAAGGGCAAAAGAGTCATCTAGGAGAAAAATGATCTAAATTGGAGTTAAAATGCACCTTAGAATCAATAAAATTGAAGAAGTCACGAAAATTACCAAAATGCCACTCAATTGAAACATTTGACAGAACAGGCACATTACAACCCCACCTCAACGCTCTTGTGCAATGCTTGAAAGTAGTAGGCGAAGAAACAAGGCAGCATCACAACACTACCCTTGACGTTGCAATGCTACGAGTTTTGAAGAAGTACTAGCTTCCGCACATGCACACGCGTCTTGTCGCAAGCTAGCGTCGCACTACAATTGTGATGCTATTCCAATGCTTGAGGTATGAAATTGATAAGAGAGTTGCAATGCTATCCTTAGCATTGCAATACTATACCCTTGATATAAAAGCAAAATTTCACCATTTCACATGAAAGATCCGATCCCCACTTGATTTCTCTCAAGTTTCTTACCTTTCTACACTTTTTCTTTGTTTCTTATCTTACCTTTGATGTATCCATACTATTCCTTGATAAAATCTTGAAGGAGATGCTACATTAAGGTAA
Organism: Benincasa hispida; assembly: GCF_027475165.1. Taxonomy (NCBI): domain Eukaryota; kingdom Viridiplantae; phylum Streptophyta; class Magnoliopsida; order Cucurbitales; family Cucurbitaceae; genus Benincasa; species Benincasa hispida. The sequence continues at coordinate 33,465,095 of NC_143487.1, read as the reverse complement.
GTAATCTAGTTTAGTTTATGTTGGATTCTTAATTTTCTTGGTATGAGATTGAATCTTTAATAATCTCTCATGTAATTTCTTGAATTCTGTAATAAACTCCTACTAAAATTAATTCTTGAATGTGAAATAACTTCTATACATTGGATTTAAGATTTTTGGCCAACTTTTTTTTATCCAGTGAATGCTAGAAATAATAGCATGTCTATGTGCTTAATTTCTTAGGGCAACCACAACTAAAAAGTGTAAATGTATGAATTTAGATTATTAGGATTAATCTTATTCACAATGATGCATGCTTAGTAATTCAAGAACAATAAGTTAGTAACGTAGGCTTTCCGAATTACTAATTCAATCTTAGTCAAGAATTGCTCTTTAATGCAAATGAACAACTAATTAGCACCTACAAGAAATATCACTAACAATAACATTAAAACAACGCTATCGTAGACTCTATAACGTTTTCGAAATGCTAGTCGTAGCCCATATTATTGAAAGTCCATGACTTTTCATAGTGTTTTTTCAATGCTATAAAAAACGCTATAAAAAGTTCGTTTTGATAGCGCATATATGACGCTATAAAATTTTTTCATAGCGTAATAAAAATCGCTATTGAAACGTTTTGATAGTGTTTTTTTATAGCGTTAGAAAATCGCTATCAAAACGTTTCAATAATGCTTATCCAATGCTAAAAAAACGTTATTGAAATGTTTTGATAGTGTTTTTCCATCACTATAAAAAACACTATCAAAATGTTTCAATAACATTTATTGTCAAAATGCTATAAAAGAGTTTTTAAAATGTATTATAAATACTGTTATAGTCGATATTATTAAAAGTCCTCGCCTTTCTATAACGTTTTTGTATAGTTATTAATGTCGCTATAGAATTTGACATATGATAGCTTTAATCAATGTCATGGAAACGTTTCATTGTATTGGAAAAAGTACCATCAAAAGTTTTTATTGCAATAAAAAAATGTTAAAAGATGTTCTATAGTGATTTTAGACACGCTATTGAAAGTCCTTTATTTTTATTAGCATTTTTTCATCATAATGGAAAAAGGCTATAAATACCCCCTCTTCAAGCATGAATTTTAATGTTATTAAATTTTCTATAGCATTATTTGTAGTAGTAAAAACAATGTTATAATTTATCTTTAATAGCACTTGTTAATAACATTTTTTTAGATTTTACATTTTTTTTCACAAATATTATTGTAGAATTAATTATAAAAATATATTTATAGAAAATGTTTGCCCATATTATTATCTAGATGAAGAAATATGTAATTCACATTTCATCCAAATCTACAATCATAATTATAACCAAAATCTTCAAATTTATAGCATATAAAAGAAATAAAACACTATATTCATCCAAAAGATTTGATATAGTCATCAAAAGTATGTTCCAACAAAGTTCTTATCTAATAGAACAAGTTGTAAATTCTTAATCCAAATAAAATGACTACATATATAATCCCAAAAAGTTGATATAATCAAAAGAGATGTTTAGATTATAGCGATACCAAAATTCTCCCACAAAAAATATGGACATCCGATGTTTGTCGTCATATCAATCACCTAATAAAAATATAAAAAAATAGCTTTCATAAATTATTATAATCTGAATCTAATAATAGATTAACTAATGAACAAAATAAATACTTAATTCACAAAATAGTAAATAAGTTTTCTTACATAATTTGACATTATCCAATTGGCCATGCAATAATAGTGCCCACAACATCGTCAATAACAATAATGTCAGATGTAGGCCTCCATAAGAAGGAATTTGATATTTTTACCATATCAACCCACACACAAACTGCATTCGGGCCAAGAGGTATGTGATGGACAAGGATTGATGGATCATTGGAAGACCATCTACCTCTAGCAATGACTTCTCCTGAACTGACCCGATCTAGCAGCAAACACTTATGGGAAGTGTTGGTAGTGACACTCTTTTTTACTAATAATATGGTTAGAAAATTTTCAAACAATAATAATTTTGAATACTAAATTAATAGAAAAAAATTATAAATGAATTTACCAATGAGGAATTTAGGATTAGAATTGGAATATCTGCCGACGTTACTCTAACAGGATTATTAGATTTTCATCCGTTCATGTAAAATATTTGTAGAGCATTAAAGATTGAAATGGTTCACAATGCATATAATCTGGAAATATATTGTGCATATTTACAAAATGACCATCTATCACTGTATTCCCAAAAATACCAACTAATATTATACTAAGTGTCGCTAAGTATGCATTGCGAGTGCAGATTTACAAAATGGCTATTATTCTATGTTAGCATCAATTCACTAAATGGCCACAAGTTATGTTTGTGAAATTCACAAAATGACCATAGGTTCTGAGTGATCATAATAAGATGTCTTTACAACTATCTCTGCATGGTTACGACATTCAAACTCTTCATCAATATCGTCAAGTGCTATGAAGGATCCTTCACCTATAGAGTTTGTGTCAACGTTCTCATCATATTTGTCTAATTCATGAAATCCTTTAGGGGGTGCTTTCAATAAAACATACCAAGGAGAATTTTCATTTTCTCTTGCATAAAAGACTTGTTAAGCTTGTGATGCAATAATGTATAGCTCACATATGAATTGAATTTGGGTTTGATGTAAATAAACAAGTGTAAATCCATCATCAACTTCGTTGTGGGTTTTGACCCAATCACACTTAAATAATGGAAGTCGATAGACATAGTAATCTAATAAAATTATTTCGGTTAGGACTCCATAATATGTAGCCACATCAATTTTTGGAGATCTATCTTTAGCATTTGATCTACATACTGTACTTGCATCAATTGAGACACCACTATTTTGAGTGGATCTTTCTACGCTTTTTATATGGAATCGCTGACCGTTTATAATGTATCCTGAATATGACATTATAGTCTTGTGAGGTCCATTTGCAAGTCATTTTAATATATCTGAGTCTTTTGTGTTACCTCTAATGAAATCTGTTCCATTTTAAAAAAACTGTAATGTTAGATGAATACATGATTGTGACTATTATCATAAGTGAGCAAAAAATTATCTTCTCTTTCAACCAAAGTGGAAATTATTTCGAGTGAATCTTCATTAGGAGACTATCATCATTTACAAGTCTTTTATTCGATAGTATCAATTTCTTCTTATGCATTCTAAAATATCTTATAAATCATTCATTAAAATTATAATACCTTCTTTAAAAGAAAATAAATAGTCTCCAATTGATAGATTACTCATTCTATATATGGTTCCACTGCAGCTATGTTAAACAAGACATATTGATGCACTAGGTTCAATATGTCATCAGATAATGTAATCTCATTCTAATAGATATAGGACGACCTTCAAGTATGACACCATTGTTAAATTCTTCATTTCAATGTTGTTTGGCATAAAGTCCAATTGAATCTTGAACACAATTCTTATAGAAAAGAATGCATTCCTCAACTAAATAACGCTCTGTAATACATCCTTTTGGACGTGATTGATTCCTAACCTTTGAAAGTCTTCAAGTATCTAAGGATAATCTCATATCAATTATAAGATACTTAAGATATTCAATTAATTGCTACCTATAATATATGATATGATAGTAAGATACCTTCAAATGGATACATCCAACGATATTGAATTGGTCCAGATAAACGAACTTCACGCTCCAAATGAATGACCAAATGAGTCATGATATCAAAGAAGGAAGGAGAAAAATATCTCTAAAAAAGGCGCAATGTATCAATTACCTCATTTTTAGTTTCCAACATACTTTCTCGATCAATTACACGTTGGCAAATTTTATTAAAGAATGCACATATTCATGTTATTGAATGACTTGAACCCTTCGAAAGTATTCCTTTAATGACAACCGGTAGAAGTTGTTGCATTAACACGTGATAGTCATGAGATTTTAATCCCATTACCTTGCATTCCTTCACTGAAACACAGTTCGAAATGTTTGAACTATAACCATCAGGTAATTCAACTCATGTAATCCCTTGCAAAACAATTGTTTCTCTGATTTGGAAAATGTGTAGAGTTGTAGGAAGGTATGCTTAACTCCCACATTCTTTTGGGTGTAAGTCATGTCGTATATTCATGTCTTGCTAATCTTTTCGAGCATTGTATCCATCTTTTGATTTTTTATTAATATCCAACAATATTCCTATTATGCTCTCGCATACATTTTCCTCAACATGTATGATGTCCAAGTTGTGGCGTAATACAAGTTCCTACATTAGAGTAAAAACTTGTCGGTACATAACATAATGTACATCAAAGCCTAGCCAAGTAAACAACATTAGTGAAAAAGATGTATGTACATTCCAATATGGTAAGTCAAATAAGATTGACCGCTTTTTCCACATTCCATTCAACTCTTTTTGTCTCTTTCGTTTTTCTTCTCGAATTTTTCAAAAAAAAAAAAAAATTAAAAATCTTTGAGTTGGACATCAATTGCATTCCCATTTGCAATCCTAGGAGCTTGTTGTTGTTCAACTTTTCCATCAAACCATGACTTCTTTCTTCTATACGAATGAGATGAACCCAAAAAATGTCTATGATTCATTTGCAGTAATTTTTTACAATGGTACAACCATTAGGAATATATGTGCTCCCCAACAATTGGACATGTTGTCTTGCCCTTTGTTGTACAACTAGCAAGATTTTCATAAGTAGGAAAGTTATTGATTGTCCACATAAGCACAACTCTCAAATTGAAGTTTGATTTGTTTACTACGTCATAAACTTCCACTCCATTCCATAACAATTTCAAGTCATCAATTAATGTTTGCAAATAAATGTTAATATCATTGTCAGGCTATTTAGGACCAAGAATTAGTAATGTTAGCATTATATTTTCTTTCAAGATACATAACCAAGGAGGTATGTTGTATGTCACAAGTATAACTGGCCAACAACTATACCTACTATTAAGGTTAGAAAATGGGTTGAAACCATCAATTATAAGACCAAATCTTAAGTTCCATGGATAATTTGAAAAGTCTTGCCACTTTGCATCAATTGAGTCTCGCGAAACCAATCAACTGGATGCCCCATATTCCTATCACTGCTTTTATAGTTCATATGTCACATTAGTAATTCAGCTACATCATGCATTTGGAATATTCGTTTCAATCTTGGTATCAATGGAAAATATCTCAACATTGTTTTTTGGAACACCTCGTTTCATCTGTTTGGTATACTTATCCACCTTCCATCGAGAATGTCCACGAATTGGACAACTCTCTAAATATTTATTCTCTTTCGTAAACAAGTAACAATCATTTACACAAGCATGAAACTTTTCATATTCTAAATCAAATACTTTTAAGAACTTCTTTACTTCATAAGTGTATTTTAGGATAACGTTGTTAGTGTAAGAGTTAAATAACATGCAGCAGAAGTATCAAGGATCCATAAGCATTTTAATTCACTAATTTTGGCAAAAATTAAAGCATGCTCTTCATAAAAAATGAGTTTTCAGAACATACCTTTGATGAACTCTCCAAGAAAACATCTGTTGATATCAACGTGAACCACCTCAAAGCCTTCCCTACTATGCTCTTGGAATTTTAGGTAGAATTGTGGGACTCAACAACAACTTGAAGATGTGGAGAAACAAGAAAAGCTCCTAGCAGCAAGTTGAAGAAGACAATTTCTTCTTCACCGTAATTTTTCTCTCAAAATTCTATATTCTTTTTTTTTTCCCAACAACTCTAATCTTCTTTATATATTAGATGAACATGCAAAGTGATGGAGTGCATAGTTTGCAGCTCATGCTTGGAGAATCAAAGTAGAGAAGATAATGGTTTTTGTGTGAGCATAAAAATGATGGTAATGGAGAAAATCCATTTTCCATTTTCTGCAACCATGTAAATTGTTTTTCCATTTTTTTAAAAACACAAAATGACTTTTAAATCATTTTTATTTAAAATTTATTTTCTTATATTAATTTCATAAATTAATTTTTGTACAATAATCATCTTTATATATTTAAATCATATTTAAATATTTATTCTCTTGTTCCATTTAATTTGAACGTTTCAAATTAATTTCTCAAGCTATCCTAAAGTTTACCCATTTACGAGTAGTAGGGGGACCTTCGGACCTACAGATCATGGGCTTCAACGATTCGAGATTAATCGGCTAAACTTATTAGGCCGATCTAACCCCCATTCGTTAACTAATGGGTGATTCCAATAAAGCCCATAGTTGAACTCCCCTCACTGTAGATATATTATGTCCCCTCGATATAACCATGATTAGTAAATTAACCCTTCACAGGTTGCTCGTAATAATGGCTAGATCAAATCTCTGTTTTACCCCCAAAACTACCTTTTATTCTTTAAGTTCTACTGATCCCCTAATGAATAATTGATTTGTGATCCAATCAACAAATTGAATCCCTCTCAGGCCAATGAGAGGGTGAGGCCTCTTGTTCAAGACCTAGAATCAACACTTGAAGGGAACAACCTCTATACTAACCCTAATCGGGTAGGAGTGAATTTTCTCTTACACCCTATGTTCCTAGCTATTCATCTGGTATTATCCCCAAAATGGTAAACTTATTGAGCAGAGACAATTGGTCTACTATCACCATTTGCAGATCAAAGGATAATCCCGAACAAACAGGACTTCATAGTTAGCTCAGGATTAAGGTTAAGTTACCTAGGTCATCGCTTCGAAATAATCAGTCTTAAACAGTAAACATTGTTATAAAGTAAGAGTGACAGGTTTTGTTGTTCGATCTTGCACAAAACTAATTTGCACATGACACCCCCACTTCTCATGTCTCAACATGCATGAATTAGGATCACTTCGTATGCAGCACTTTACAACACTTTGTAATAACTATAGAGTAGGCTGCATCCAATAGTATTACTAGAATAAGGTACCCAATCTTATTCATATACTGTAGATCATTTTGACTATTTACTCGAACCTGATCCACTTGTATGTCTCCACATAAAGTTCAAGTACACATATAAGTCAAGGGACTTGGGTTTATTAGATTTCTAAAAAAAACAATATATTCAACAACAACTTTATCGAAATTCTCAGAATAAGTTCTAATGTTTATAAACCACAAGTTTTAGAACATAAAACCCAACAGTTAGGGGGTAGCATATTGCGCAATAACTCTAAAAGGCTTGTCAAACTTGTATTGGCCCAATCATTAGTAGCCTTTTTCTTATATAAGGATAGCACAACTGACATTTTTGTATATTTGTACAATGAGGATACAAAGAAGTGTTTGCATCTACAACCTTTTGATTGACATCACTATTTACAAATGGTTCATCAGCTTTTTCGTCGCTCATGAAAGAAGTACTACAAAAGGGTTGACCATCAAAGATACACTCTATAGGTACTTCTTGACCATGATGCTACCAAATTCTATAAGTTAAATCCATACCTTTGATAATCAAATGTTCATAAACAATATCAAAGGTTTGATGATTCATGTTCCTACGTGTCTTGTATGGATACAAAATTTTATCTACCCGACCCAACATGTTCTCTACTTATTTGACAAGGTTCCATGCTCCCTTCAGATATTCATTGGTCGCTCTATTAAAAAAAATCCAAGTTCTCAATTAACATAACTAACTATATTAATCTATGATTAATTCTATATTAATTTGACATTCTCTTACCTGTTCAAATGGACCCAATTTTTTTCAAACATTCATTTTCAAATTATTGCTACAAGAATGCCAAATGTAATTGCTGGATGAAGATACACAATGGTAGATTAAAAGGCCAAACAAAGGTATATGTTATTAAACTAAAATTTATGCATTTTTATGGCTTACCAGCCAACCCAAAGTAAAATCGAGAATACTAGTATAATAAGGTATACATCAACAGAGTAATAACCATCTATATATTAAGAGTTAGGACAAAAAGATATTAGCTTTCTCATATTAATTGAGTAATGCTAAAAAAAGTAAACCAAACAAATAATTATAAAAATACTTCTAGAAAATGCTCTGGTAATGAAAGACTGCTTGGTAGAAGAATAAACCTTTAGTTGGTTTTCCTTTGTCAACGAAAGAACAATTGCTGGAAGAGATAAAATCAATGGAACAAAAGTCCTATGGCAAGAAAAGAGAATTGAAATGAGAAATCCAAGGCATGATGATATGAAAAACAATATATTTTATCATGTAAAGAAGACCGTATACATCAAGTGACGAAACAAGAAACCCAACCCTATTGTAAAAGTCAATTGGGCTAGGCATATTCAAGAAACTAAATTGCATTTAAATAACCCGATGAACAAAAATTACATTGGCCAATTCTGATTCCCTTAAGCTGGATCGTTTCTTTAATTTCATTTCTATCTTTTATTTTCTTGCACTTGATTTTTTTTATGCATTTTCCTTTATCTTATCTACACCAAACCCCCCAATTTATCTATTTAACTGGAAACATGCTTCGAGGAACTAATCTTCCGTGCTTCCCTGAAGTTCGACCCCAGACTTGCGGTTGTACTACTAGTTAGTATAAATAGTTAGTTCGTTGATTTATAAATTTTATTTGTGCTGCAGTCTTTTGGGAGCAACACCATAAAGACACGTCTGTCAAATTGGTGTCGTTGCCAGGGAAGCCAATTAGTTTTTCTTAGTTAGTTTTTAGTTAAAGTTTCTTTTGCTTTGATTTGTTTTATTTTTGTGTCAGTTGAGCATGACAGGATTTCTGAATCAATCTTCGACGTCCAAAGGTCAAGTTCCAAAGGTCAAGTTGCCACGATCTTGCTGAGTTGACTTCCTTGGTTGGCCACTTGGTGAGAAGGAGATCACAGAAAGTAGAGGTGTGCGGGAGTTGCCTACTCAAGAGGCATCCCACGCAAGCATACCTAAGGTTGCAATGGATGCCAGCACCATTTGGATTCGTTGAGGAAGGTTATTATGGTCCTTGAGACTACGAGCCTCACCATTCTTGGTGGGGGGAGTCTTTTGATCATGGATACTCTGGATGGCAATAGAGCTTTAGCAGCCAAGATTTCACAGCATCACACCAGTTGACTCATGCTTAGTCTTTAGGGTCAGGTATGTCTTTAGAGGCTTTGGTTATGAAGTTTGGTGACAGATCTTTTTAAGTTTGAGCAGGACGACCTTTGTAGGCAGCAAGAGTTCGAACGCATCCAGCAGAAGAGTCTTTGCCCCGAGGCATAGGCTAGGACTGATTTTCAAAGTCCGAGTGACCTTTTTGCTCGACATGCAACTTCAGTTGAGAGGCCGGACGAGCTGTTGCCAGCCATTCCTTTTATTTTCCAGAGACCCAAAGGTATGAGTAGTCCACGTTGGCACGATGGAAGAGCAGGAACTACTTCCGAAAGATTCATGCCCATGTATGAAATTGGAATTTCAATTTCTGAACTTGCTAATAGTTCTTTTTAGTCTCAACAAAATCTTCAAGCTTCACAGCAAGGATTGATCACCCATGTTGCCCAGTTAATGAAGACCATATAGAAATTGGAGAACACATCAGAGCAGTTCATCGTTTATACCTCAGAGGTCGAGTTCTTTGTGGAGTACTACTACTCTAGTGATGATGAGGATGTCACTCCATGATTGCTAGTTTGTGAGGTTAAGTATAAGTATGGGCTTAATTTGGAAGAATTCCAGGTAAAAGAGTCAGAAACTCCCATGCCTCGTCCTATTCTTTTGTACTGGTATTCCTCTCAATTTTTAATTTTTCTCACCTTCGCCTCACGAGTTAGTCGAGTCAGTTGAGTCAAAGTCCTTATTTTCAGTTGAGTCAGTTCTTGAGTCTTTTAATTCTTTCTTTTTACCTTTTCGCCATATTCTAAAAAACCAAAATTTGACCTGTTTGGTTCTCTTCAGAAGATGAAGAGCCTTATAGCCTTACCAGGCTATATAGAATCATCCAAGAAGGGACCAGAGAAATACGAGAATTACTTTTTGCCTTAGCAGTGGACAAGTCACGTCGAGCAATCTACGTTAAGAATTTGCCCTTCCTAGAGGGAGCCAGGTGATAAAATTTATTGCTTTCCTTTACTGCTTTCTAGTTTAACTTCTTGTTTTTATTTTTTAGGTTCTTTCCATTTGTCCTAAAGAATAAGAAGATCAATTTGAGGTAGTCCTCTTACCACCATCTCGTGTGCGAAAATGTCATCAGGGGAGGTTTTCTGTTCCCTTAACTGTTTTATTTTTTATTAGGCTTAGATTAGAGATACAATGGGGACAATGTATCATTTTAAGTTGGGGGTGCAGTATGTTGTAACTGATGGGGTCCTTGAGCGTTGTGCTCGGACGATGTTTGTATGCTTGAATTTGCTTGTTGCTCTCTTGCTTGGTTTGTTATGATGAGTAGTTTATGACGCACCATTTTTGTGATTAGGTTTGCATGAAACTATGTTTAAAGAGCATGATCATGATTTCTAGCCCGTTCTAAAAAATTTTCTTATCTTTCATGCATATTTAAGTCCCTTATCCAATGAGGTTTGGTCTTACGTCCTTAGAGTTGTATTATTGGGCTTATGTTTTTGTTGTCACCTAGAAAGGCCTAGGTGATACATGGTAAGTGACTGAAAGCTCAATCGAGTAATGCATGCCTAAGTTTTTTTTTTTTTTTCCAAACTCTTGTTTTGTATTATAAAAGCCAAGTGTAGAGTATGTAAAAAGCAAGTTTGTAAAAGGCGGAGTGTGTTGTAAAGTAAGAGCAAGTTTGTATGTTATTTTTTAAAGGGATTACTCCTCTTTCTTAGGTTATGATTGACCCTAGGCAGCTATGACACCCGTAGTTTCCCTTTGAGCTAAAGTACCCCGAGGAATGAGTAAGCTTTAACATCTTGTTAGGAGACATTTCTTGTAGTTGGATGATTCGCATGACACCCGTGTGAGCAAGCCAAAACAAAGGTGATGTGTCTAAATAAGGTTTCCACTATTGAACCTTCGAGCCAGTGTAGGAGAAAATTGAATTGAGGGCCCTTTAAAACCATTCCAACCTTTGTGAGCTTAATTAGTAGGCTTTTGACTCACACATGTATGAAAAGTTGAGAATTATTTTTAAATGTGCTTTATTGATTGATTGTAATTGGATTTCATTTTTTGATTGCAAATTTCATCCTTATAGACTATTGAGACTAGAGTAACAACCCTTGTGATTGAGCAAGTGTATTTTTTGTGTAAATGTATAATTTTACCTTGATCGAGGATGATCAAAAATTAAGTTGGGGGTGTTTAATAGCACCAAAATTGTGCTATTTTTTTCTTCTTAATTCTAGGTTGTTACTATATTTAATGTATTTATTTGATGATTTTGTAGACATCGAGTATCTTGGAGGTAGAATTCGTCGTTACGAGCTATTTGGGGTAATTTTGAGCAATTAGAAGCTAATTTGAGCAATCAGACTTCAAGAGGAAGTAAACAAATGAAAACACCCCTAGACAAAGTGTTGCGACGCTCAAACGAGTATTGCGCGATACTATAAGACAGTAGCTACCCATTCGGTGAAGAACAGGGAAGCGTGGCAACATTATAAGTGGCGTCGCAATACTACAAATTGAAGCAGACAAGTGCTGCGGAGCAGAGCAGCTTTGCGACGCTATAGTATTTTCTATAAATACAATCCTTCGCGTTTTAGGGCAGACCATCGACCCACAATCGGCCTCCAGCCGATTTTTATCCTTTTCTTACCTCCCTACTTGATTTTTCTCCCTTTTTCTTCTCATCTCATGTAACTAATGGAATGATGTGGGGATTTGTCTTCTTCATCTTAATGGGAAGGTAAGTTCTAGCTATTTTCTAGTTTAGGAGAATTTGGAACAATGTAGTATTTGGGAGTTTTGTTGGAATGCAATCTTTTTGTTCTTGTTAATGGGTTTTAATCTGAACTTTGTGTTTATGAATTGCATGATTTTAATTATTGATTGACGCCCAATAATTTGTTGTGTGATTCTAATGCTTTGTGATTACCTTGTAATATTTGACAAATATTTGTAGGTTAATCCCATTAGAAGCAATAGGTTAATTAGGCAAAAAGGACTTCTCCTATCAACTTAAAGGAAAACCATATCTCTTTAACTGAAAATGTGCTTCGAGGAACTAATCTTCCGCGCTTCCCTGAGGTTCGACCTCAGACTTACCTCTTATATTACTAGTTAGTATAAATAGTTAGTTCGATGATTTATAAATTTTATTTGTGTGGCAGTATTTTGAGAGCAATAGCATAAAGACGCGTTCGTTAACTGCCCAAGAGGGTAAGTAGTGGAACTCACTAAGCAAAGTAAGCAGTGTTCTTAGAGATAGGAGTAATATTATGCTCAACGCAACCATGCATTATAGAGATATAAACAAGTGGCTGACCATCAAGAAGTGTGCGATGCGTTAGTGTGGTGAGCTGAGATTACCCTTGCGACCAACTTAACGACTTGGTGAAATTTTCTCTCCCAACCTTACTCCTCCAAGCATCTCATCATGTGTTAATAGTTGTTCCATCTCTACCAATTCTCATAATCAAACTTCAATTGCTCAGTCTGTTTAGCTAGGAGTAGGAGTAGCGTATAGTAATTAATTTCTTTCTTTTTATTTTTATTCACCGCTTCAAACACATTACTTTACAAGTATTCTTTAGTTGCAAGTCCCTGTATTCGACCTTGGATCGTTTCGAGAAACTTGCATTCTCGTTATATTTGGCAAGAGAGCAAAAAAACTTGTGGTAGGAACGCATGGTCATCGCATAAATGATTAATGCACTACATATCCTTTAGATTATCGTGTGATCATCGCATATACCATTACTACATATTCTTCTTATCAACGCATGATCAATGCATGACCATCAACGCATATTAAATCATCATCAAAACAAGAATTATATTTCCTCCCCTATCATTTACTGACCTCCAAAATTTAATGGTGGGAGAGGTTTGATTTGATGAATTCAAAGCCTTTGCAACTCAAAGCATAAAAAAATAGAAAGAAAAGAAAAGAAAAGAAAAAAGGAGTTTAATAAATTTTGTTAAGCCCAATGGCAATGCAAGGAAATTTGGGTTGATAAAAATTAAGTTGTGAATGGCAGTCACCCATAGCTGAATGTTCACATGACATCTGTGGAGGCAAGCCAAAAAAAAAAAGTGAGTAACTAAGATCAACATTCAATTTAGAAACTCAACAAAGAAAGACGACTGCAATGTCAGCGTAAAGAAATCCCGCCTGATAAGTATTAAGTTGAAATTGACACCTAACCATAGTTGGATGATCTGCATAACACCTGTGTGATCAAGCCAAAAAGAAAGAGGTAATCGAGCTCAGCACCTGAAAAAAAAATTGAGAAATTTTTTTATTTAACACATTACCTGAAAATTAAAAACCAAGCTAAATCAAGAAAATGAGGAAAACAAGTTTGAGGATAAGAATTGCTGAGTTTTAGAGTTCAGATACATTCCTTTAGGAAGTGAGAAAAGCATGCTAGTATACAATGTCTTAGTGATCCATAAGTTGTGGGAGTATCCTGAGAGATTAGACAACATATAGAAAGTCAGAATTTTGTTTGAAATATTACTTGAAGACATGCCTAAGGACAAGCATTATTCTAAATTTGGGGATATGATAATTTATATTTCTACATATTATTGTCTCTTAGATTTAGAATATTTAGAAGTATCTGATGAGAAAAGCATTAGAGTCATAGGAAAATTGAGAAAATGTGCTTTCCATGCATTCACAGAGTTTAAAAGAGAGCTTAAGTGAAAATGATATCACTGATACGTTTATTATGCAGGAATACAAGTGAAAACAAAGAAAGAACCATGCGCTGGATCCAAAGACAAACCATGCGGCCAAAAGATTCATAAAGCAAAGAAGATCCAAAGGCTCAATAGATAGAACAAGAAATTCAAATACAAGTAATGTGGTGAATCTACTTAAGCAATGAACATGAGAGCCAAATGTCAAATGCATCTAAGAGGACTACTGACTACTTCAACTACAAACGTGAAAAAGTTATCTGACGCAACTGCCACTGTCCTATATGGCAGAAGTGGTCTCTGCTCCAAGCTCTATATATACCTCAGCTCCAAATGAAGAAAATGAAGAGAGGAATAATCGAGAGATCATAAACATCACCATATCAAGAGAATGACAAGGGCGAAGAGCATTCTCTAGAGTTTGAGAGAATTTCTAGAGAACAATCTTCTCTTCCATTCCTGAGATAATCTTTCTTGGAGAGCCACCATCATCGTCGCCAGAGAAAGAGACTCGAGAGACTATCTTCTCCACTGTTCATCGCAAAGCACAAAATAACATCCATTTCAGGCCAATAGAAGTAGGAAAGGTTGTTGGCGATCATCATCTCCCTCCATTCATCATCTTATCTTTACCATTTTCTGTATTTCTATTTCTACAAATTTTCATCATACCTTGTAACAAACTTTTTTCTATTTTTATATACATCATGACTTCATCATCTACTTCTTCCACTTTTATTTTCCTTTCCATGAGTAGCTAAATCCTTAGTGAGTTTGGATGAGTTAATCCTCATTCCAACGAGCTTAATGATTAAGCAAATGTTCATTCGAATAATGAAGGTTTAAATCTAACTTTTGATTTCTTTTAACCACTAGAATCATGAGATGATGATTAACTACTCGAGAGAGCAAGTGATTGTGGATTTCATTAACCCGGGTAAGTGACGTGTTTAGAGATAAGAACTTCCTTACGTTACAAGTAACCTAAGCATGCATCAAGGAGACATGATTTATGTGGCTAACTTGCCGAGAGGAAGAGTCCTAAAGGTTAAGAACATGAACATAAGCTTGTCATCAGGCTTAGAGGTTTGAGGATTGCTTATTCCAACTTTATTCTCTCATCTATTTTTCTTCTTAATTCACTTTTGTGCCACACGTTCACTCTCTCACTTTCACTATCACACTCTCAACATTTTATTTCCATTTCTTTGGTTTATGTCTTACCATCACCCACATCACCATTAATTGATACATACACACCTGCGTTTAACCGTAGAAAATCATGAACGGATTTCGTTCTTTATTTAATCAAAATCCCCATGTTCAATCTCGGTCCTCACCAAGACTACCTCCTAATTGGTTTATACTTTGTTTAAGAGAAAACTTGTGTGAATTTTAGATATTATTATTGCATTAACCAAACACAATTGAGCACACAACAGTTTCGTTTAGAGAGAAAGAGAGATGAGTTTCATTTTAAGTTGAATGGTTGTGACGGGAAAAACAAAAAGGAGGAAAAGTTTAAAACCCTAACTTATTTTATGGTGAGTTCGGATAAACGGCAGACCGAACCAAACAGACCCAATTGATTTGGTTCAGTTTGCTTCATTTATATTTTGTTAAAAATTGACCCGAATTGAACCGAACCAATTTGGTTCACCGGTTTGGTTTAGATTTTTACACTCTTAATGAAAACATAGTTGTATTTTCTATTTACAGATATGTATTTGGTAACATATTCAATCTTTGTCTAAAATGTGTTAGATACTCTATTTATAAACCATAAACTAGTTGTAGTTATCCACTAAATATTAATTGACAATAAACTATTATTAATTTATTTATGAACATGTTGTATGTTAAAAAAATTGTACAATTATTGGTTTGTAATATTATATAATTTATCGTACATATTTTAATTACAAAACTTTAATTTATAATATGACATACCGTATTTATAAATGCTTTTATGTTTATTCAATAAAATTCTGCATTTTAAAATTTAAAACTCAAAATATGGATACAATAAAAACATAAAAATGTTGTTTTCAAAATTAGTACTATTTGGTTCACAGGATCTAAAAACAATTTCCAAAAGCAAAATTTGGGTTATTTATCAAATACATATTTGTTGAACTCAGTAAATCTGGAAACATAAAACATAATCAAGATTGCCAACGCTAAATAGATCCAAAGATTTCTCAAAATTTATTGATACGTTATCAAAACCTTGACATTTCTCCGACATCTTGAAAAAATAATTTTCATTCCAAACGAGATATCAGACCTTATAACATCTCAAAATTTCAAGATGTTGTCAGAAATTTTATGGATTTCATTCAAATAACTTATTAAACTCTTACAAATATATTCATTTAGCCTTTCATATTTTAAAAAACTTATAATAAATTCTTTTATCTTTCAAATTTTCCACAGGTCTCTATGCTACAAATAAGAACTTTCATGGCATATTAATTGTGCATTATTCAAGTGTTCTAAAAAAAAGAAACTGGGTATTCTTTAAGATGATAATAACATAAATCTCAACTAATATTGTCCAATGTGAATTTATCTATTGGTTAAATGAAGTAGACCTGTCAAAGTTAAGTTATAAATAATTTAAGATCGTAAAGTTTATCGTTTAAAACTTTAGAACGAAATATATGTAGGGACAAAAATATATTTTGCCATTCATTATGAAATTAACGGTGCGATGTTATTTGCTTTCCGGATAAGGATCTTACAAGCACAGTTGATTGATTCTTACACGTATCTCAAGGAAAATAATAAGAAACCATTCTATCGTTTTCCTTTTCCACAAAAAAAAAAAAAAAAAAAAAAAAAAAAAAAAAAAAAACTAACTTCTTTTACAACATTAACTTAATCAAAATTTATTTATTGATCAATTGTAATGAGCTTAAACCGCAAATGTAATTGGATTGATTTTGATCATATTTACTTAAAATTATGAATTTTGTCAAATTTACTGTTACGTTTCCTCTATTTTTACTTTTAAAGATCTAACAGCAATAGTAACGGTAACGATAACAAGTAACAATAAAGATGTGAAAATTGATAACTTTTAGATATAACAGTAATAATAATGGAAGTCATAACGGTAACTACAATGATAGGGTAACATTAAGACAAAATTATTAGGTACAATTGAATTGAGTAATTTTTATTCATCAATTATATTACGTTATTTTATTATAGATTTGGATATGGGACCCATATACTAAGACAAATGTAGAAATAAGTAAATACTAAAAGTAATCAAATTGGTCAACTTATTTTTTCCCATTAGTCTATTACATTTTCAATAGGGTTAACATGACCTTAATACGACTTCATCTTGTGCGTAGGGTTTTCTAAAAATTCGATGACCCAAAATTTTGAATAATTTAATTCAACTTGTACCATTTATCTTGGTTTATGTATTGAGTTGGTACATGTATTTATCGAAATAACCTAACTCTAATTTATTATTAATTTTAAAAAGTATATATATATATATATATATATATATATATAATATATATATATATATTTATCTATGATATAATTATCTATAGATATGTTTATTTTGATTTTTTTATTTCAAATTTTTTTAATCATTTATTCTCCAATAATTCTTTAAAATATAGCATTTAAAAAAATATATAAATTGATTATATGAAAATAATAAAATAAAATGAACGTCCATCACTATTTATTTTTTGTTTTTTCTATAAATAGTTTGATATTTTTTTATTTATAAAAATTTTCTAAAGTTTTTAAATATTAACATATTTATTTATTTTTAGAATAAATTTTTAAATATATGATTCGTAAATTAGAACCCATCCAATTCTCTTAATGCTTGAATTAGATTAATTATTTAATAAAGATTATTCAAGTTGAGTAAATTGATTTAATCCTTATTAAAGGTACGACATTGTCAAGTCTGCTATGGCCTATTACCGTAATTTTCAATCCATATATTATTTCCAATAATTTGATCGCCTAAATCGCATAGGTTTTATTTATCTTTAAAGGGGCGTTTGGGGCGTAAAATTGAGTTGAATTGATAATTATTATAGGAGGAGAGTAATTGGGAGAGTTATGCGAATAATGAAGTATAAAATGTGAGTTAATGCAAATAGCAAAATAATAAACCTCTTTAATAATTAATGAACCAAACAATGAGTTTTTACCCAATAAAGGTTAAATCCGATACAAATTATTTGGACCCGCGCGTGACACGCGCTCTCTCTGTCTCTCTAAAGTTCAACCCCCATGGCGTTGGTTTTTATTGTATATGTACATTACCTGATCTTGATCTTACAGAAGCAGTTGAATTTCGCCATTTTCAATTTCATCTTCCTCTCTTCATTTCTCTGCAATGGAGCGCGTTTCTTGGAGAACTCAGGTGCTTTCTAATCATCTTCTTCCTCGTCAATCTGCTTCACTTCTTAGCCCCAATCCATGTCTCGAATTCTCTCCTCCAGAGCTTTCCGAACGCTTCTCCTTCGACATCATAGAGATGCGGAACCTCCTGGATGCACATAATCTTCCAGACCGGGACTGGATTTTTGGGCTAATGGTGCAGAGCAAGCTGTTCAATCCCCTGCAATCTGGTGGCCGAGTCTTTGTTTCCCCTGATTATAATCAATCAATGGAGCAGCAGAGGGAGATGACCATGAAGCGGATTGAGTACCTATTGGATAATGGCGTTTTTAAGGGTTGGCTTACTGATAACGGAATTGAAGCTGCATGGAGGAAGTTTGCGCTGTTTGAGGCAATTGGGATTTATGATCACTCTTTGGCGATTAAGATTGGGGTTCATTTCCACCTATGGTATGTTACAATGCTGAATAGACGAGATGATTATATTATTCACAGCTTAATACTTGTCAGTCATTATCCCAATTCGTGTCTATTTAACAACTAGTTAAACGTTTCCTTTGAGTTTAATTTTTCTTGTTTTTATTGATGCTCGTTGCGCCTTTTAGACGTTGAATGATTACTAAATTCATAACTTATTGAGTAACTTACAATAGGGTTAATCTTTTATTCATATCTTTAACTCTCTCGTCCATTTGTGGGTTTAAAAACTAGTGATAGACTTTGCTAAAGATTGTTAGTATTAAGGGAGAAGAAATGCCATTGTCGTAATTGGAATACATGATGTCAAATCACTGCTAAACCCAAAAACTTGTTTGTGCTACTCTTTCTAGGGGTGGAGCTATCCAATTCTTTGGGACAAAGCGTCATCATGATGCATGGTTAAAGAAAACGGAAAATTATGCGATCAGGGGTTGCTTTGCAATGTCTGAGCTCGGTCATGGAAGTAATGTATGTGAAGATTGTTTCATAGTGTGCTTCAACTGCCTTGGTTTTTATATATATTTGTAAAAAAAAAAAAAAATCCTAATTCTTCTTCTAAGTTAGCAACAGTAACTTCATATGTAAGTGATTTTAGGTTCGAGGAATCGAAACAGTGACCAAATATGATTCAAGCACTGGAGAATTTATTATTAACACTCCCTGTGAGTCGGCTCAGAAGTACTGGATTGGCGGGGCAGCCAAGGTAAAAGCAATATTTTAAACTCTAATTTCTCGATCATTTGTATTTTGTGTACCAATCAAATTAATTTTCCTTCCTGACATGTTGTTCAATTAATCTTTAGCATGCAACACATGCTATAGTCTTTTCGCAGCTTGACATAAACGGGAAAAATGAAGGTGTCCATGGTTTTATAGCCCAGATAAGGGATTCAGATGGTAATATCTGTCCAAACATACGTATAGCAGATTGTGGCCATAAACTTTGTTTGAATGGGGTTGATAATGGTCGGATCTGGTAAGTACCTTATATATATATATTTTTTAATTGAAGATAATATACGTTTTATTCAGTTGCAGAGAAAATCATATTTTCTATTCTACACAGCAGTTTTAAAAATGTATTTCAGGTTTGACAATGTGAGAATTCCAAGAGAGAATTTGTTGAATTCAGTAGCTGATGTATCAGTAGAAGGGAAATATCTAAGTGCCACAGAAGACCCGGACAAGGTCAATTTTCTTCATTGTTCAGTGTCTACTTATATGTATGTGTGTGCATGCACGCGCATATAAGATTGCATGTATCGATGTATGAGTTTGCATTTTCTCTTCTGATAGAAAGCTACCTAACATTTGATGATTCTAATTGAATTGGTACTGTATTGATGATTCTCTTACTGCACGTTTTCAGAGATTTGGAGCATTTATGGCACCTTTGACATCTGGTCGTGTAACCATTGCCGTTGCTGCAGTTTATTCAGCAAAGGTTTGTTGCTTATATTTATAACCTTGCATTTATCAATTTTGTTGAATCTGGAACTGCATAGTACTCATTCAAATTTTTTAGCCGTTTACTTATAAACTTCACGTCACTCTATTGTCAGATTGGCTTAGCAATTGCTATAAGATACTCATTAACAAGGAGAGCGTTCTCACTTACACCAAATGGGCCTGAAATCCAATTACTAGACTACCCTAGTCATCAAAAGCGATTGCTGCCTCTCCTTGCTAAGACGTGAGTCTTCAAAACTAAAGTTCTCTTGCATCCAGAAGTTTATTCTTCGTAGCATCCCTCGTCTTTCTTTCCCTTCAAGATTAACATTTTTGAGATAGCTTATATTCAGCAATTATGATTAAAATTGTTTTTTAATTTTTTTTCTGTTGATTTTAAGGGAGGATAAGTTGACTTTATTTCATATTTTCAACATGTGACTTGAATAACGAGTCTTGGGCTTGGACTGAATGCTCATATGTTTGTCAGCTACTAGACATTGAATCCGTGTATTATATTCATGTGCTAGTTGTTGCTTCTATTCCATTTGGAGTGAAATTTGTAAATATGCAGTTAATAAAATTTTGAATACCTAATGTGATTTTGTTGGATGCCTGTGGGCAGGTAAATTGCAAGCATAGTCTACCTATTTTGCAGTAAAACATCTTCATTATTTAGTGCAGGAATGCATAGTCTAGTCCATTTAACTGTTTTGCAACTATGGAAGCTTCTTAATCCCTTGGTTGTTTTGAGGATATGGACATTACCATTATTCTTTCAATAAATGTGAACGCGCATGTTTAAAATGAAAAGAGTAATCAAATAAAGAATAATGATTATCTCAGTGATGTAATTGCTGCCATAGATCTTGAATGATGCTAATTGTGCAGATACGCTATGAGTTTTGCTGCAATTGAATTGAAAAAGATCTATGTGAAGAGAACACCTGAATCTGTCAAAACTCTGCACATTGTTTCAAGTGCATTTAAAGCAACCTTAACCTGGCACAATATGAGATCACTTCAGGTCAGGAGTTGTATTTGTTGTTGGTATAGATATCCAAATGGTTGAAGATATTGATATTATATTTGATAACTTCTGTACAAGGAATGTCGTGAAGCATGTGGAGGCCAAGGCGTGAAGACTGAAAATCGAGTTGGCCAATTGATAAGTGACTTTGATGTTCAGTCTACTTTTGAAGGTGACAATAATGTCCTAATGCAGCAGGTGTGTAATTTCCGTCACATTACTTATAAATTACAATTCAAACAAAATCTCAGCATAAAGAATATTGAGAAAGAAAATTACTGAGCGTGCATAGGAACTCTGATGCTGCAGTGATAATATACATATAAATCATCAAGATTTTATTTGATTTGTCTTCTTATACCTATCGGATTTAGGAGATTGGGTATTTTATCAGTAGGTTGGGTATTTTATCGCAGGTGAGCAAGGCACTCCTCGCTGAGTACGTAGTAGCTAAGAAGAGAAACAAACCATTTAAAGGGTTGGGATTAGAACACATGAATGATGCCTGCCCTGTCCTTCCTTCTAAGCTTACAAGTCCTATCCTTAGGAGCTGTCAATTCCAGGTAACATAAACACTATTTTTTTCCCTGATCAGTGATATCAATTTTCAAATGTTAATTCTTACCACTTCTCCTGCACCAGACCGATGCATTTTGCTTAAGAGAGCGGGATTTATTGAATCGTTTAGCTGCTGAAGTATCTCAATATGAAGCACGAGGCGATAGCAAAGAATATGCCTTCATTCAGGTGAGATTATTTGCTTCTTATTTACTGAATTACCTCTTACTATTCGACCCTATAACCTTCATTATCCTTTCTGGTGTTTCTAGAGCTTTCTGCTTGCAGAAGACTTGGGCAGAGCTTTCTCTGAAAAAGCTATATTGCGGTGTTTTATTGAAGCTGAAAATAGCGTACCGTCCGGTTCAATAAAGGTAAAAGTTTAGTTGTTTTACTTTTCTCCATCTCTACTGCATATTTTTCTGTTTGTTTCTTCATACACGAGAATAAGAATCTGGTCATATTATCTTTCCACTGATAATTCCCAGTTTATCGCCATTGATATATTTTGCCTAATATGAACGTTCATATATATGGTTTATGCTACAGAATGTTTTAGGTCTTCTGAGATCCATGTATGCCTTGATCTGCTTGGAGGAAGATGCTTCCTTCCTCCGCTATGGTTATTTATCACCAGAAAATTTAGCTTCAGTGAGGCAGGAAGTGAAGAAACTATGCAGCGAAATACGACCTCATGCTCTAGCACTGGTCAGCTCTTTCGGCATACCTGACGCTTTCCTGGCCCCTGTAGCATACAACTGGGTAGAGTCAAATTCTTGGTCTTCAGTGCAACAAAAGGAAGGCGCCAATGTAGATGGTTCTGCATGATGAGCATTTTTTAATCATATGATAGGAGCACTTGTTGAAGAGAATAAATTATAAGGGTAGGGTGGAATAATGCGACTTATAATTTTATACTGTTGGAAGTATGAAAAGGAAACTAAAGGTTGTTTAGAGCTATGGATTTTTAGAAACAACCACTACTGGAAGGAGGTTGCATGTACACATAATGTAGATGTGTGGAATATTGTGGTAAAATATCAATTTATACCTCTATATTTTAGGAGTTGCATCAATTTAAATCCCAAATTAATAATTGTATGGATTTGAACTTTGAGTTTTTGTTAGTGTATCAATTTACACCATCTATTATGTTTTATTTGGAAAAATCTCATGTTAAATTTATAATTGTCCATAAAGTTTCATAATGCATCAATTAAGATTTTTAGACAATTTTCTTTGAAGATCGTCCATTCATTTATTCTAACTATCCATTTTGTAAACATGACATTTACTTATTTGAGAATTAAATCTTTTTAGGAGTTTAATTGATTTAAATTATAAACTTCGCACTATGATCGTCAAACAAAATTTGAAGGGCATAAATTGATACACCTACTAAAGTTCTAAAGGTTAAATTAATCTTCTTTTAGACTTTAAATTTATGAAAGTCTCAAGAATAAATTCATATTCTTTTAGAGTTTAAATTGATATAACTCCTAAAGTTTAGAACTATAAATTAATAATTGTTCTAACATTAAACATTAAACTTACTATCACTTTCTCCGCTATTTATAATTTAGCTGATTTAGAGCAGGCACGAATGTCATATTGAAAGTTGTGCAGAATTGAATAAACTGCAATGACCATATCACGTGTTAAAACAACATAACATGCTATTGAATTTGCCAACACTGCAGCAAATATTTTCATCCACTGGTTGTTATGCAAATTAAGTTTACAATTCATGGAATATGGGAAAAAATCAGGCCAAGCCAAATGCTTTGTGTTTATGATGTGAAAATATGCAAACAGCTAAAACATAAATTGACTGACCACTATACAACTTTTGAGCAACTAAAGTTTACCATTTAAACTAATTATAAACAAACAGAAACACAAACATCTTCATGCAAATTGGAAATAGGCATTTCCCTGCATATTGAATGAAAGTCCCCACTCTAGAATAATTTAGCATTCAGAATCTCCCTTTCTATATTAAAAAAAATGGGGTCGAAATGCCATGGATCACCAGACAATGCGCCGAAGAGTATATATCAACATAAAGCAGGCACTTTGACACTAAAACTGATAGTAAAACCCTGCCACGAAAATGCAGTAGCAGGCAAGACTCCAGTATGTGCCATTATAAGAATCGGTTGCTCAATTAGCATTCGTTATATTCTGATGATGTGGAGCATGGTTGATATTTGCAGTATCAGGCTTTTTATTATTCACCTTCGTCGTAATCTTACCTTTAACTGATTGTCCAAGCTCAACAGGGCCCTGTGCAGTAAGCCTTCCCATCTTCTTTTGCAGATCAGCCAGAGGATCAGCTGCCAGTTTTCCTTTTGGACTCTTCTTTGCATCAACATGCTTGAGTTCCAGCCTATATAATGCGAATGAATCATAATTGGTGATATCATATTCGTACAAATGCCATTCAAGAAAGCTTGATGGCTGTGGATCCATGTAATAAGACTTTTTCTGACCACCAAACTCCTTCATCACCAGCTTCCTTGATTCATGCCAACCACGGCCACTATAATCCGGCAATGACCTTTGCCTTCGGTTGCCACTTTCAAAGGCTCGTCTAGGCTTGTCGAAGTAGAGCCATTCCCTGATTGTCTCCCCCTCAAGAAATGTAATATCAAAAAGCTCTGCAACAACGAAAAGAACCACTGTAAATACAACTCACTAGGACAGAATAAAGAGCTTATACAACGGAAAATGGGTAATTATAAGAAATAAAACAACAAAAGAAAAATAAAACCAGGAAAACAGAAAAAGTTAGAAACCAACATAAAGGCTTTATACCAGGAGCATTCCATGGAGATTTCCTTGTTGCAGCACCATCACATATGGGTATTCCAACTTCTTTGGCCTGTGTCTTTGCATGAAGAGCAGCAAACAAAGGACCATCCTTAAATCCAATTCCCCCAGGGCGCAATATTGGAATCATTCCAGGAAGGCCTTCGTTTATAGCAAGAACAGAATGACAGCTACTGCAATAGTCCTGACACCATTTAGATCCTTGAGCAGGTCTGAAACAATCCCATAGAGCACATATTGGGCCCATAAAAGCAGATGGTGGGGGTGAGATATTTGGGAGAATATCGGGCTTTGTGTCCTGACTAAAGTCTCCCACATCAGATGCCCCAATAAGAACCCCATAGTCGAACTCTGGATGTGAGTTCAATATATGGCAATTCAAAGTAGACATATCATCCTTACTGACCACCGTGGTCTGCTCAAAGTTTTGATTTAATTTGAAACTTTGACAATTAGACTGAGTATCCATGTCCGATTTGTAAAATGAATAATTCTGTAGAGCTGGAGGAGAGACTTTGCACTCCTCAAATCCAAGAAAACTATCTTGTTGGAGCTCTGAAATACAAAAACCATCCTGGGGCAGCATCAGTTCAGCTAGTTAGCATCTATTAAAATACAAAATATATTATACATTCTCGGGATGGTAGAAAACCAAATGCTGAAAGTCTCAATTGACAGACATATGGGATAGGCCATGATAAATTGGTAATAAGTGTGAGCTTTCTCGTAACATACATCAAAATTTCCTCCTTTTAACCATTTTAAAGACATAAACCTTATGATTGTATCAATCAGTAACAGGCCATAGTCAAATTTCTTTAGAAAGGAAAAAAAACAAACAACAAAAATTGAAGCTCATATACCATAATGACCAAAAAGAAGAGAAAAAAAGGCTGCATTAATTGATAAGCCTCAAATCTCACAAAAGCAATTATGCAGATACTTCCATCACAAATAAGAAGCTAAAAACAACTAAGCCAATAAAAAAGTCGCATACTTGAAGAAACTGGGCTTGTAGACAAAGGTCTCAACATAAACCAGCTAGTTTTCAGCAAATGGCATAAATTAGAAAATACTACAGAATTAATGTCTCCAGTGCAGTTAATAGAACTTTAT
The DNA here is from genome assembly GCF_027475165.1 of Benincasa hispida. Classification (NCBI taxonomy): domain Eukaryota; kingdom Viridiplantae; phylum Streptophyta; class Magnoliopsida; order Cucurbitales; family Cucurbitaceae; genus Benincasa; species Benincasa hispida. Next base: position 33,439,498 of record NC_143487.1, on the reverse strand, counting down.
TAAATGGTTAAGAAGCTTTGTGCAAATTTTTTTTAATTGGCTATACTTCTCAGTTTATCCTTTACATTATAAGCTGGATTATATTGATTCCATGCAGAGAATTCATGATTACGAGATGCCAGGAAATACATGATTTAGTCACTGAAATATGGACTTCACCAGAAAGGAAAATAAAAAAAAAAGGCCTACCTGTACACAATTTGATGGATTGCTGGCAAGAACGCAATGGAGTTCAGGCTCAGCCTTTGGTTCAGCCAATGCACTAGTTGCATCATCTTGCTCGTCACAATGCTCAAGAAGACGGGCTAACTCTTGCGAGAATGATCCAAGACTACCCTCCTAATTGAATGTATAGAAGCATTTAGATTACAAAAAAAGTGATAGAAGAGAAAAACACCCTTTGCAAAGAAAAAGAAAAGTTGAAACGAACTTACAACAAATGAAGAGGCAGGTGACGGTTCATTAAGCTCAGCATTCCACTCCCTGAGCATCTGATGGACTTGTTCCTCCAAGACAGCAACGTCAGTAGTACGACTCTCCTTTCTTGCATTTTGAAGATTGGTGAATATCCCTTGAAGGTCATTAACACGATTCTTTGCTTTTTCCTTCAAAAGCTGATGAGAAGTAGACTGACATTTACTCTTCAAACCCTTCGGCATCGATCTGTCGCTTTTCCACCACCAAAATTATCTTAGCAGCAACTGAAGAAAAAGAAATCACAACGGAGAACCAACCCAATAAGGAAAGTCCGTTCAGATTGCTAAACAGAATGTGCCCAGAAAAAAAAAAGGAAAAAAAAAAAAGTTCATTTGGGCCTTCGAAAAGAATACATTTTAAAGGTTGTCGTTGCATATTCTTCAACTCCGTCTTACACAGAGTTCAGAAAATGTGAGATTGAATTCGAAACAAGTAAAATTGTAATCAGGATACACATCATAAGATGATCACAATGTTCACCGAAGCTAATTCATCCTTACCTAGGTCTCTATTTAAATTTTCTGTAACATCTTGAACATGTTTTTCTATCATTTTCTAATTCATCATGATCTCTCTGAACCATTGAAGAAACTATCAAAGATTCCACTCTGTAAGAGGTCGATCAATTCAGCCCCAATTTAAGTATTCAAAAAAAATAAATAAATAAACAGCAATGAACATAGAATAATTACCCGCCAAATTGCAGAATATTTGGCTGGAAATCAGGGGAAAGCTTCGAGGAAGAAGATTAGCGGGTTAGTTGAGAAGTAATTAGTCGAGCTTTCGCTCTTCGTTCAGATCTTTTAGGTCACACCAATTCTCTACAATTCAATGTTGACAAAATTGGGGACTCACAATTTACTTCAATTTCCAGGCCTTTTTTTCTTTATTTTATTTTAGAAAATTTTTTCCTATAGAAAAAGCATCAAACAATTTACAGAAATAAAAAAAAAAAAAAACCAATAGAGACTAATAAACTTTAATTGTGTTAAGTGATAGACTTTTATCGAGGGGTGTATATGAGTTGGGTTAGGTTGAGTGTGTTTTTTTTTTACTAATCTCTGAATTTCGGATTGGTTGGATTAGAAACCCAAATAACCTAAATATAGTTTTCAACCCAACCCAACTCCCGTTGAATTGGATTCGGTTGTCGAATTATAACTTATTTTTTATTTTTAATGAAAAATATGTAAATTTATATACAACACATTACTAATAACTAAAAATCTCATAAAATTCAATTGTTAAATACTAAAAATCTATGATATTTATTGCAAACTTTAAACAAAGACAAATATCATAGCAATTTTAAAAGAAAAATATTAAAAATTCACAAATTAATCAATACAAAGTAATCAAATTTTAAACAAAAAAATACACATATATATTATTAATAAATATAAGGGTTGGGTCAACCCAATTTTTTTTTAGCCAACACACAACCCAACCCAACCCAATAAAAATAGAAAAATTCAACTGAACAAGAACAAAACTAACCCAACCAACCCTTACATTTTTGGTTTGGTAGTCCGGGTTGTTCGGGGTTATTTGAGCACCTTTACTTCTATCCGTTTCTATCTATACTAATAGACTTCTATCAATTTCTATCTAACCTCTATCAAAGAAAATTAAATTTTTTTCTATTTTGTATAAATAGGTTCCCTTATTTTTCTATTTTTGAAAATCCCCTTTTATTTTCTTGTCAAAGTAATTTCCAAAGAATCTTATTTTCTCTTTTTTCATATTTTGAGAAAAAAACCAGACGATGGCAATAATCTTAGGGAATTGTACAAAATAGATGGAATTAAGGATAGAAAACTAGCTCGTTTTAAGAGTTATCAAACACCCACAACTTAACTCTTGATCATCCCGAACAAGGAAAAATAGAAATATACATTCAAACAAAAAGGCTTTATTTGTTTTGACTCAATCATTTAGTTCAAATTGGCTCAATTCAATCACATGATTCACTTAATCATGTAATTTATTCAATCATGTAATTCTAATCTCGAGTCTCAATAGAATCACTTGGGTAATCAAAGATTTGCAAACAATCAATTGAAACTCATTTTTGATTTTTTTTTTTTTTAATAAAATCATGGAAGAAAGAATGCAATGCTCCCGTTATTTTAGAGTCTAAGACACCAAAAAGGGTTTATTTACCTCTCATTTCTCTTCCTCTACTCTAGCTCAGTTTTCGGTTTAAGTCATACCATCTTGAAGAAGAGAGGCAATACTAACGCAAGGATGCCTAAAAACTCACACACACAAAAAGTAGAAGGCATCTTTTTTACCTAAAGGGCTAGCTTTCACACTCAACCGTCAGGAACCTATCCACTATTTTCTCACGAGGCCCAAACTAGACACGAAAAAGGTAGCTCTTTTCACCCCTATTCATGCACACACACGGTTAGTAAACTAATACTTGTTTTTACCTGCAAACTTTTATTTTAACTTACTTTTTTTAGCAACTATTTTTTATGTGTACCACATACTAGGCCCCTTATTATCCACTTTGTCTAGTCTTACTTCTGAAACAAGTTGGAAACCCTAAAGGCTGAAGGTGGACCTTTCGAGCTGACAACGAAAGTCAAGAAAGATAAAAATTTTTCTGAAAATCTAGGATTCTAAAATGGACTTGAAACAAGACACTCAATTTTTCATGAGATTGAAAAGATTTTTTGGTTTTTAAATGAGGTCAAAATTTTGTTTGAAAATTTTTGTATCTAAGATCTTGAAAGAATACACTTAAATAAGTGCGTAATAAACTTTTCATTGATTAGAAAGAAATGAGTGAGTAAAAATTATGAATTGAGTTGAATAAAAAATTATTAAGATGATTTTTTTTTATATGTTCATGCAATCAAAACATTCATAAATTTGAAGCCAAAAATGACAAAATTTTTAGAATGGGTCAACATTTGTCTATCAATGTATCAAAATCACAAAACCATACCAAAATCATCAAAATATATATCAAAGCATCAATGTCATAAGATCTCAAATTATCAAAGTATATAAAAATTATCAAGACTACAAATTCAAATATCACAAATCACAAACCACAAAACCCGAACTCAGATACTCAAAGATTATCTAGACATGCATATATCATTGTTAATAAAAAAATTTCAGCATGGCTTATTTTCTAGATATTAAGTCAAATTACCCAAATTCAAAGCATACGTGCATTGGACCCACCCCTAACTTTAAAAGCTAACATTGTCCTCAATGTTGTAAAATAAAAGAAAATACAAGGACAAAAAAGAAAGAGGGGAACAAACAACTCCCATGATTTTTGGACGGGTGCTTGATCTTTTAAGCAAAATGTAAAGCTTTCTTGATGATTATTTCCTGCAGAGAAGAAAGAGTTCAAAATTATTTTAGTTCTTTATTATTTTAGAATGCTAAAAAGAATGAAAAATAAGAACTAAGAAATTATAAAAATCAAAAGAAAGAAAGAGAAAAATTTGCTTCTAAAGAAAGAGAAGAATTTGACGTTTGGCTCTCTCCAAGAAAGAAAAATATTTATCGTTGATTGCACACGTTGGGTGATGTGGGCCATGTGTAAGAGGGTTCGTCAAAGCAAGGCTCAAGTGAGCTTGATTGACTTGCCCTTCATTAAATCTTTTTGAGCTTGAGCCTTTTCACCCTTTTCTTCAATTCTTTTTCTTCTTAAGGAACATGAAGAGTTGTTAATGTTTATTCATCTAGTCAAGCACATCCACCTCAAGAGTTGAGGAAGCCTTGACACAGTGGGAGGGTTTCGAACCCACCTGCTTGTTATATGAGTTTAATAGAAACTCTAACCATCATATCAAATGACGACATTAAGGATCTATTGTCCTATAAATAGGCAATGGATGATGTGGACAAAGATGAATGAGTTAAGGCTATGGATCTCAAAATGGAGTTTATGTACTTTAATTCAGTCTAGGATCTTAAAGTCAACCTTATAGGGTAAAACCTATAGGTTGCAAATGGATCTACAAGAAGAAAAGAGGTGTAGATGGTAAGGTACAGACCTTTAAGATTAGCCTGGTGACAAAGGGTTATACCCAAGTTAAAGAAATGGATTATGAGGAAAGTTTCTCACATGTTGCCATGCTTAAATGTATATGGATTTTCCTATCCATTGCCACATATTATGACTATGAGATATGACAATTGGACGTCAAGGCTGCCTATGGTATTCTTAATGAGACCATCTACATGCAGCAACCGAGGGGTTTATTACACAAGATTAAGAGCAAATTTTTTGCACGCTTAATCGGTCTATTTATGGATTGAAAGAAGCATCTCGATCTTGGAACTTAAGATTTGATATTGTGATCAAGTCTTATGGCTTTAACCAAAATGTTGATGAACCTTGTGTTTACAAGAAGATCATCAATAGTTCAGTTGCTTTCTTAGTGTTATACACAGATGATATCCTACTCATTGGGAATGATATAGGTCTACTGACAGATGTTAAGAAATGGCTAGCTGCCCAATTCCAAATGAAAGATTTGAGAGAGATGCAATTTGTTCTAGGGATCCAGATATTTAGGGATCGAAAGAACAAAATGCTAGGCTTGTATCAGGCATCTTATATTGACAAGATGCTTGTTAGATAATCGATGCACAATTCCAAGAGGGGTTTATTATCTTTCAAGCATGGAATTGTATTATCTAAGGTGTTGGGTTATATGTCCTAAAACTCGTAGTTTGTAAACAGTAAACATATATAAAGTTTATGTTAGGGTTAATGCCCTAAATCTCATAGGGTCCTATAGTTTGTAAATATTTTGAACAAAGTCATTGTTTATTTAATAAAATATGTGATATTTTATTCCATATTTAGTTGCATTAACAATAAACTCATAAACTAACATCAAAGGTTATCTTGTAGCTTAAACATGTATGTAGAGACATACGGGTGGATCACATTTAAGTAATAAACTAAATGGTCTGTAATAGATGGATAAGGACGGGTACTTTATCCTTGTGACACTACAAGTATGGCTCGCTTTGTAGGTGTTATAATTATTGTAAAGTGCTACAAATGATCTAATCCTGATCATTCATGTATAGACATGTGAGCGGGAATATTCTATACAAGGAGTTTGTATCAGACCAGACCACGAAATGTTTAGGCTCATTGTATAACGTCATTCATAATAGAGACATACATTTCACCAAGATGACCATAGGTAACTTGACCTGAATCCTGAGTGAGTTGTGAACTCCTACCTATGAGGGCGGTCCTTTGATTTGTATGGGTGAGAGTGGCTAGATCGTCGACTCAATAAGTCTACTATTTTAGGGATTCGTCTGATTGGAAAGCTGGGAACATAGCTACATAAGAAGGAGTTCATTCCTTCCCCAAGCTCGAGGTAAGTTGATAAATTGCTCCCTTAAGGGCTAATTTTGGGGCATGAACAATGTGGCGCCACACCCTCTCCTAGCTCGAGAGGAGTTTAGTTGGACTATGATATATTGTTCACTAAAGGAATCAGTGGTACTTAAGGAGTTAGTTGTAACTATAGGGGCAAAACGACAATTTTGGTCCAGTTGTACTTATGAGCAATTTGTGAAGGGTGATTGTATTGTTGTTTGGCCAATCAATAGTACGATGACCCTTCACAAATTGCTCGTAAGTACAGTTTGGCCAATTTACCATTTTGCCCTTATAGTTACATCTAACTCCTTAAGTACCACTGATTTCTCTAATGAACAATACATCATAGTCCTACTTCTTGGGCCATGAGAATGAAGGATCTCATATTTAAGAGTTCCATGAGCGCTTTCGGATCGCTCCGATCTCACCGTGACCGAAATACAACATTATATATTCAACACATACAGTTATGCAAATAAACTCTAATTAACGGCATGCTATGAACAACAAAAACACAAGGGAAAGAGTGCCATACCAATTGAAGACGTTTTTCACACTTCGGCACTCCAAGTAGCGGAACAAGCGATCTACCAACGCCCAACGGAAATGTCAACAATAGCAGCACGAACAACCGTAAATTCACGACCGCAATGAGGATGACACCACCATTAAAGAGCCCCAGGTATTCTCGGAGTGAAAACCTAAAGGGTGGTCTTTGGTGAATTTGGTAAAGGAAGGAGAAAACACGAATCATGTAGAGGATAAGCAAGTGAGAGGGAAGAAAACGTTATCACATAGCAGAAATGCTTATCGTTTAGAAGAAGCTACACGATCATGTAGATTTTACTGAATGATCGTTTAGGAAAAGGTATACGATCGTTTAGTAAAATCAGCACACTATACGATCATTTAGAGAAGCTATCCGATCGTGTAGAAAATAGTGTGTGATCGTTTAGGTGCGAGGTAGATGATCGTTTAGGCAAAGAGGACTATTGTATAGGCTCTCGTTTTATGTAAGCGATCGTTTACAATTCTCCAACGCACGCTCTCACTTTTTCTCTTCGGGCAATTGAATGACGGGGCGAATGAACTTTTCATTCAAAATGAAACAATTTCATTTTTATTTCATCGGTTACAATAACCGACTCATTCCCATTAACCCACGTCTAAACGTGAAAATTGGCTTAATTATCATATAATTAACCAATTAATTAACTAATAAATATAATTATATTATTTTTAACCTATAGTTTGATATCACATATCTACTATAGTATTTTCTCCTCTACTTGATATAAATCATATTTATATCTAATTTCATCTAAAATAACGTATCTCATACATTTAGTCAATTATATCATATATAATTAACCAATCCAATTATATCATATATAATCGAACTTCCTCTTGTCAATTTGAACATTTCAAATTAACCCAAACACTGGTTCTCGACTTTATCCAAGCTATTGGGGACCTAATGAACTTGTGGCTCGAAGCTCCAACAGTCCGTAAATAGCTGACTAAACTCTTTAGCCACGAGATCCACCATCCGTTAACTGTCTGGCATTCCACTAAATACCAACAGCTGAACTCTTCTTACCACAGATATATTTCTGTGTCCATCAGATATAACCAATCATGAGTACGATGACCCCTTCACAGACGCTCATAAGTACAACTAGGCCAAATTACCGTTATGCCCCTTTAGTTACATCTCACTTCTTAAGTACCACTGATTTCTCTAATGAACAATACAACATAGTTCAAGTATGTGTGAACACCTCTAGGGCCAAGAAAAGGTATGTGGCGCCACATCGTTCAAGCCCCAGAATCAACCCCTAAGAGAGCTATTTATCTATTTACCCATGCCTCGGGGAAGGAATGAATTCCATCTTGTGTAGCTTGTAGCTGAGTTCCCAGCTCCCAAATCAAACGAATCCCCAAAATGGTAGGTTTGAATCGGCGACCTGGCCACTCGCATCCATACAAATCAAAGGACCGCCCTTAATGGCAAGAGTTCCCAACTCACTTAGGATTGAGGTCATGTTACCTATGGTCATCCTAGTGAAGTGAAGTCTCTGTCATGAACGGTGTTATATAACGAGACGTTAACACTTCGTGGTTAGGTCTTATACAAACTCTTTGTATAGGACGCCCCTGCTCGCATGTCCCCTACTGATGACATGCAGAAATGAATGTCATCTTAGGCCTTTTACTTAGAATTATGAAGGTTGTTAGGCAGAATATGCGGCAATCATGATAAGAATTCACGAGAAAGTGAGCTTGCATTGATTAGCATGTTGAATCTCAGCTAACCCGTTATTTTGCGTTAATTATGCGTTCAATATTCTATTTTTGTAGCTAATGTAGGAAATGAACGCAAATGCAGAAACCGGACCACCGCATAGACGACCGATGCGGAGAAACACTCCATCGCAAAGGTAAACACATCGATCAACGCATGGATGTTACGGTAATCAGCCATATGTGTCCATCGCATGGGAGTTGCGCTTGTCAAGCGATTGCGATCATCATGTAGAGTTGTGGTATTAAGCGAATGCGGCCATTGAATGATTGCAGCTAGTGACAATGCAGACTAATGGGATCAAGGCAAGGTAGGTGGAATGAACGCATCAACGCATCTATCTCGAGAAAATCCAATGCTGATGCTGACATTTCACCTACCACACCGTTAGTGGTAGAGGTTCAAAAAGGACTAATGCGCCGAACGTCAGACTTAGAGCAGTCCAATTAATGTTGTCGGCGATCCAAGCTCTATAAATAGAGGCTGATGAATTGAAATTCAAGTTATCCGGAGATTATCCCTCAAACTGGGGATTTTCCCCGTGATCCAGACAAATTGCGTGAGAAGATGGCTGAGAGTTCTTCACCTCCTTCATCCATTCCAAGTGATGATCGGAGCTAGATCTAGAGAGAGTCAGCTTCTTTGCCCATCTATGGCACCACCGGCAGCCTTAACGCACATCCGCTGGAGGTAAGTCTTTGCTTCCAGCCGGTCATTCCATTTCATTTTATTTTCTTACATTGTATTGTATGACATTTTATGCTTAAAGAATTAATACAATTTATTTTCAATGCACTTCTCTATTTCCTTTGACTCCATTTCCATCTTCTTGCTTAGCATCTTTACTTTCATTGCAACACTTAGTGGGATTACTTGAGTATCGCATACTTAGTCATGTGGATTAGGAATATGAAGCATGTAGAAACCCATTGAGAGGTGTGCGTTGCGTGAGTGTGTGAGTAATATTATTTGCTTAGTGTGAAGCTATTGCAACGCCTATCTATAGGTTAATGCATTGCTTGTCTATAAGTAAAGTCAGCAACCACCAACTGCCTGGGAGGGTAAGTGGTTGGTCGTATTAAGCAATGTATGCATTGTTCACTAGGGATAGTAACAATCTTAGGTCAGCAAAATTCATGCGGTTACCTTGTCTTATGAGCACTTCATTCATCATTTAGGCATACTTGGGAGAGTAGTCTAAAACACAAATCTAAGACTCGGGAGACCGAATTGGAACACATAGGCAAGAATGGGGATCTTAGAGATAAGCTCTGTTTGTCAACACTGCATCGCATGCCTCTAGGAATAGGTATGATGATATGTGGTCGTCTTGTGAGTGTATCATCGTATAGACAAGAATTAGAGGCTTATGTGTAGGTGCCTTATAGACACCTTTGCACATACATCACATGCGTTCTAGCATTAGAAGCCGTAGCATTCGCACCGGGAGGTGGTTTACTATTGTATGAGTGTTGCATGATCACATGGCTTGTGCTGACTAAGGGTGCCCTTGCGGTCACTGTTAAGGGTTGCAATGAAATCATCTCTGCAATTTATCTATTTTTCCATACATTTATTTCATGTCAAGGTTTTTCGTATCTCTACCTTTCATGCATGAATTCATTGCAATATCTGTTAGATAAGATGCATATTCTATTCTTTTATTTAAACTACCGTATGCACATCACCACATTCATTTTGCTACAAGTCCCTGTGTTCGACCTCGGATTACCCGAGAAACTTGCGTTCGCGTTATACTTGGCGTGAACGCAAGAAAACTTATGGCAGGACGTATGGTCATTGCATACATTCATTAATGCAATCCAACGCATGACCATCGACGCATGTTTATCAATGCATATCTTAAGAACATGCATCGCATACCGCGATCGAGGGATTTTGGTTGTCGAGTAAAATTGACTTCCAAATTTCTGCCATCACCTACACGAATGATCAGGATCAGACCATCTATGACAAGTCACAACACTTATGACTATTCCACAAAGCGGGTTGCGTCCGTATGACCAATATAAGGTTTCCCTCCTATATCCATATACTACAGACCATTTTGGTTATCACTCAAGACATGATCCACTTGTATGTCATCACATACATGCATGAGTCACATACAGATAACCAGGGATTTTATGTTACCTTTGTTTGTGGTAAAACAAATAAAACAAGCAACTGAGCAAAATACTAGATGTAAAGTAAATATCATATATTATACAACACAAGCATTCATACAAACTATTTAAAAACTACAAGACACGAGACTTTAGGGCATCAACCCCAACATAGAAAGTGTGGCACCACATTGTCAAGTCCTGGAATCAACCTTTAAGGGAGCAATTTATCTACTTACCCCTACTTTGAGGAAGGAGTGAATTCCGTCTTGTGTAGCTGAGTTCCCAACTCCCCAATCAGAGAATCCCCAAAGTGGTAGGTTTGAGTCGACGATCTGGCCACTCGCACCTATGCAAATCAAAGAACCGCCCTCATAGGTAGGAGTTCCCAACACACTCAGGATTAAGGTCATGTTACCAATGGTCATCCTAGTGAAATGAAAGTCTCTGTCATGAACGACGTTATATAATGAGACTATTTTGTGGTCCAATCTTATACAAATTCCTTTAAATAGGATACCTCCGCTCGCATGTCTCTACATGAATGACTATGATAAGATCATTTGTAACACTTTACAACACTTGTAACATCTACAAAGCGGGCCATATCCGTAGTGTCACCAAGATAAGGTTTTTCTCCTTTATCCATATACTACAGACCATTTAGGTTATCATTTAAGGCATGACCCACTTGTATGTCTCCACATACATGTTTAAATTACAACGATAATCAGTGATCTTAGTTTATTGGTTTGTGGTTATACAACTAAAATATCTCATATTTCATAGACTGAAGTGAATAAAATATCTCATATTATAAATCACAAAACATTTGTTCGTACAGATGTTTACAAACTACAGGACCCAATGAGATTTAGGGCATCAACCCTAACAAGTTAGGGCCTGTGAGAAAAGAGTGATAGGTTCCCTGCAGTATGACTATGGAAGCTATCCCTCTAGGTAAAATAAATGCCATTTACATTTTGTGTGCGTGAGTTTAAAAGGCACTCTTGTCCTAGAAGTGTCTCGCTTTTTTGCAAGATAGTATACTATATACTGATAACCGAGCCAGTGTAAGACGAAGAGGAATTGAGAGTTAGTTATAACCTTTCTACTAGTTTTAGCTTTTAAGTAAACTGAAATTGAGTAGTCTCTTCTTTTATGGCTTTACAAGAAAAAGAACGTTTTCTTTTTAAAAATAGGCTTCAATTCTTTGTTAGAAAATTTTTAAAGGTTTAAGTGCCCATTTGTATCATTCGTTTGCTTGATTGTTGAAAAAAGAGATATGAATTAAATTTTTTAGTAAACCACATGAGCATAATAACATTTTTGAATGACTTCTCTGAATGAATGCACATTTAATATTCATTTTTTCTTGAATGTATGCATATTTCTAGTTTAGACTTGCTAAAGGCGACCAAGAATTAAGTTGGGGGTGTTTTGTTAGGTCTTTAAATGATGTATATTTACTATGTTAATTCCTCCAAAATTGTGTTAATTATTTGCTTTAATTGCTAAATTTGTAGATAAAACGGTCCCCGAGGTGTTTAGGAGTCATTAAGAGAAAATTGTGCCAAAAGGATAAAAAAATGACCAAGAAAATCAACAAATTGAAGAAAATTGAATAATTACTGAAATGCCATCGAGTATCATAGAGTAAAAAGCCATCGAGTAATCGAGCATCGAGTATTTACCAAAATACTAGCAAGTATAATCGGGTTAAGGGCATAAAGCATCAAGTAAATGTCATCGAGAAATCGAGTTAAAGCCACCGAGTTTCAGCGTCACAACCCTAGAAGAGGCATCGAGCAACACTTAAAGACAGAATGCTCATTTTTGCTGCAAAACGGGGCAGCATTACAATGCTTTGGATTTTAACGTGATTCATCACCCGCACATGCCTTACATAACGCAGCGTCAAGCACGAGCATCACATCTTAAGCGAAACGCTTCTTGGCTTTTTCTATGATTTAGCGTTGCAACGCTGACCCCAACATTGTGACGTTATCCCTGCAGCTATAAATAGTTTTCTTTCATTTTTTTGCTAAAAGAAGGAAGCATGATTTCGATAGAGGCTGAAATTTCTCTCTGTATCAGTTAGTCTCTATGGTATTTTTGTTTCCTACCTAGGTTAGATTTTGATTTGTAATTCTTCATGAATTTATCTATAAATTTGTGAAGTAATTCAATCTTATTTCTATTTCAAGAGTTCTTGTAAATTCTTTTGAGTTTTCTACTTTTCTTTATTATTAGCAATCTGAATTTGAGCATTTTTTAATATGTTTTTAATTCTTGAAGCATGTTGAATGATCTAATGGACTCTTCCTTGCCATTTACATCTGTTTCTCTACCTTCGAAAAGTTCTCTCAATCTATGGGTCATACTTGAGCTCAGGAGTATTTTCTTCGCTCATACGACGCTTACTTCTTTCTTCACAAGAGGAATGGCAATACTCCAAAGTTCGAAAGTTGCAAAGATCAAAGAGGTTTACACTACTCTTATCACTTCAATTCTTTCCCAAGTTTTAAACTCTTGCTCTTGCAAGGGTCTGGTGTCTCTTCTCCGTGCTGTTTTCGGCTGTCTCTTGACCTTTCCAAAAATTAATTTCTTCTCAAGAATTCTCTTCCCTTCGCTTAGTTGTCCTCCTGATTTGGTAGCATTGAGTATTTATAGACTTCCAGACAAAACAGTTCTTCTCATTAATGATTGTGTAAATGGGCAGCATTAATTTCCATGCCCTGTTGCACCGTCTGATGGTCACCGGAAGTTAAATGGATTTGCAACGGTATGGTCTTCAACGACTTTCAATTAAATTTCTGATTTGACCGTTATCGGCTTTACGCCCCATCACGTTTTATTACATTAGGCTACTGCCTTTATGTAAGGTCATCACGCGATCATCTTTGAAGTACCCTTGGATTGTCAACTCAAAACGCGCTATCGCATTGTTCCTGCACAGAATAACTCAGTTTAACTACTTTTATGCGATGAGAGTTAGCGATCGCAATTTTTCTTTTAGTTTGGCGTATTCAATCGTAATATTGCCTATTTACCATCACTTTCTCCCATTGTTTTAATAATTTGAGCTTTAATAACTTGTATTTCTACCAGTTATCAACAGACCAGTTTGGTTATCACTTAAGGCATAATCTACTTATATGTCTCCACATACATGCTTAAGTTACAATGACAACCATGGATCTTAGTTTATTAGTTTGTGGTAAAGCAATTGAATCATCTCATGTTTCATAGACAACAGTGAAGAAAATATCTCATATTATTACAACACAAGCGTTTGTTCAATATAGGTGTTTACAAACTACAGGACCCTATGAGAGTTTAGGGCATCAACCTCAACAATCTCCCACTTGTCCTAAAGTGGGTGGGTGTACAATACAACAAGTACAAATCAATAAACTAGGGCACTAAGGCCCAGTACAAAAATCTCCCACTTGCCCTAGTATTGTCGTGGGTGTTCTCATAGACCTATGCTCTGAAGGTGACCCTAAAAAGCTGTAGTCATGAGAGCCTTCGTAAATAGGTCAAGAACGTTGTGCTCTGAAGCGATCTTCGTGACTATTACGTCTCTTCGATGCATTGTCTTAGGAATGAGATGATACTTTCGCTCTATATGTTTGCCGTGCTTGTGACTCCTGGACTCCTTGGAGTTTGCCACAGCACCACTATTATCACAATAGAGGGTGATGGGCCTAGACATGTCTGGAACAACTTCCAGATCAGTCAGGAACTTCCTAAGCCAAACGACCTTCTTAGTAGCTTCACAAGCCGCTGCATACTCGACCTCCATCGTGGAGTCGACGATGCACCCTTGCTTAGTACTTCGCCAGACTACAACTCCTCCGTCAAGAGTGAACACTGAGCCTGAAGTGGATTTCTGAGAATCCTTATCAGTTTGAAAGTCAGAGTCTGTGTATCCAGTAAAGATCAAATCCTTAGATCCATCCACAAGCATGTAGTCCCTTGTTCTCTGAAGATACTTGAGGATGTTCTTAACGGTGGTCTAGTGACTCTATCCTGGATTAAACTGATACCTACTGACTATCCCTACAATGTAACAGATGTCTGGTCTAGTACACAATATTGCATACATCAAACTGCCAACGGCGGAAGCATAGAAGACCTACCTAATCTTCTCAACCTCTTGAGGTGTCTTAAGACATATTTCCTTAGACAATGTAAATCCATGCCTAAAAGACAGTAGGCCCCTTTTGGAGTTCTGTATCGAGTACTTGAGCAACATCTTGTCAATGTACGATGCCTGGGACAACGCTAGCACTTTATTCTTCTGATTCCAAAAGATATGAATACTAAGAACAAACTAAGCCTCTTCGAAATCTTTGATTTAGAATTGGGTTGCTAGCCAGTTCTTAACTGATGTCAGTAGACCTATCTCATTCTGAATGTGTAGGATATCATCTACATACAGGAAAACTACTGAACTGTTAATAATTTTATTGTAGACACAAGGCTCATCAACATCTTGGTCAAAGCCGTACGATTTGATCGTAGTATCAAATCGGATGTTCCAAGATCGAGACGACTGTTTCAGCCCATAAATAGACCGATTCAGTTTGCAAACCTTTTTCTCTTGATCTTGGGTTATGAATCCCTCGGGCTACCCCATATAATTGGTCTCCTTAAGATTACCATTCAGAAAGGCAGTCTTAACGTTCATTTGCCATATCTCGTAGTCATAATATGAGGCAATGAATAGGAGGATGCGGATAGACTTTAACATGACAACAGGCGAGAAAGTCTCCTCATATGATCCTCCTCAAGGAAGGTAGTGTTCGTCGACACAAACACTCTGTTGTCCTTAGGGTTTCTTTGAAAGCTCATTCAACACGATTTTACTTCTTGGTTTGTGCTCCCCTATGTGGTCCTTCTCAAGAAAAGTAGCATTTGTCAATACAAATACTTTATTTTCTTTGAGATCATAGAAATAACCACCTCTCGTTTCCTTGGGGTAGCTTAAAAATAGGCATAACCTTGAACGCAGTTCTAATTTATTAGGCTTGGCCTCAAGCACATGCGTTGGGCATCCACAGATTCTAAAATGACGTAAACTAGCTTTACGACCGTTCCATAACTCCAGAGATTCTTTAACAGCACTTTTAGAGGAAACACAGATCAGGATATAAGCTGCAGTCTCCACTATATAACCCCAAAACGAGTCAGGCAAGGAAGTGTAACCCATCATAGACCGAACCATATCCAATAGGATTCGATTTCTCCTTTCTGATACACCATTTTGCTAAGGTGTACTAGGTGCTGAGAGTTGGAAAATTATTCCATGTTCTATCAAATTGTTCTGGAAAGTCAAATCCAAAAACTCTCCACCTCGATCAGATTGAAGTATTTTAATCATTTAATGCATTTTCAACTTCAGCCTTGAATTCTTTGAACCTTTCAAAAGACTCAGATTTTTATTGCATTAAACAAACGTACCCATACCTCAAAAAATCGTCAGTGAAAGTGATGAAATATTCATAACCTCCCTTAGCTCTTACATTCATCGGACCACAAAGGTCTTAATGTACTAGCTCTTGAGGTTCTTTGGCCCTATGACATTTTTCAGTAAAAAAGCCTTTTAGTCATTTTTCCTTCAAGGCATGACTTACACATTGGTAAAGAATTTTCTTCTAACTCACTTAGAAGTCCATTCTTCACCAACCTCTTAATTCTATTGAGATTAATGTGTCCCAATCTTAGGTGCCAAAGTTGGGCATTTTCCTTAGAAGAAATTCTAAGTTGCTTATTTTGAGTTATGATAGTTTTAAAAAGCTCTATGTTATGGAGGGCATTTGTTACTAACGACCTTAGCACATACAAATTATTTTCCTGGTGAGCAGAACATATATCAACTCCATTCTTAGTAATAAACACTTTATTATAAGAAAAATTAGGTTGATATTTACATTTTAACAGACACTTTATAGACAATAAGTTCCTTTTTAAATCAGGAACAACAAATACATCATTCAAAATGAGAAATTTTTTCTGTAAAGATAACCGGAGACCTCCCACTGCTATAGCTGAGACGACGTGTCCGGTTCCAACTTGCATCATCATCTCACCAGCACCAAGCTGCTACTAGGAACTAATACCCTGAAATGAAGAAAAAACATGGTTAGTGACCCCAGAGTCAATAATCCAGGCAGAATCATCATTCTCCACTAAACAAGTCTCTAAAACAAGCAAATCACATTTACCTTGTTTGGACTTCTTTTTCTCTGCCAAATATCTGGGACAGATCCTCTTCAAGTGCCCATCCTGATTGCAATGAAAACATTTGCTCTTGTCAACCCTCATTGGTTGTCTACCCCTTTTTCTATCTGTGAGGATCTCACTAGAGCGCCTTCTATGGCCGAATAGGCCATGGCCAAGCTTACTAAGAGCTGGTTCGAGACCGGCCAAGCAACCTCGGGGGTAGGAATAGTGAAAGAAAGATAAGAGAAAGAAGCGGGGTAGAGGAATTGGTCGACGTCGAGAAAGCTCTGCAAGCTTCCCTTTTGCGCTATAGAAATGGATGGAAATTCCCGCCTGTTATTTTCACCTTTCCCTCAAGATACTTGTACGTTATCGGTGACTTACTCGTAGTAAGCCCAAGCTTCAGATCCATTCTGATCCTGAAATATCTCGTTGTGCTTTCCTTCACTTAGAAAGTCTACACCTTTTGAAAACCCGAAGATCATATATGACTTACCAAAAACGAAAAGAAAGGAGAAAGGCACGGGATAATCCCTAGTAATGTAAGTAACTAAAGACCCTATCGGTTCATGTGAATAGAAGGATGCTGCCGAGAATCTGCTACCAAGTCAGTATGACTAGAAGTTGACCTGAGAAGGGGAATTTCCTATGTCTCGGGGGATAGCAGCAATCTGCAGGTTCGAGAGACCTGTGGAAAAGGAAAAGAAGCACAACTCTCTTATACAATAAGTTAGCGAGCACTAAGGAGGGCAAAAGCTATTTTAGTATTTACTGCTAATCCGATGCCCACCCCGCCTCATATTATGTCGGAATGGTATTTCCTACCTTGGAGCAACATCTTATGGGTTAGCAGGAGTCTTCCCCTTACCACCCTTCTTCTTCTTCCACTTTCTGGTGCCGGAGGAAGAAGATGCAGACTTAGTTCCAGAGGTCGAACCTTTGTGGAACTTTTTAGATGATGAAACAACATTTTCTCCACCCTTCTTCTCCTTGCTTTTCAACAAGGATTGAAAAGTTAGCAACTCGTTGAGCAGAGTAGTACGGTTGTAGTCAATCCTATTCATAACAACATTGCTACGAAAATGAAGGAAGCTATTTGGTAAGGAATCCAGAATGATGCTAACCTGGCTGGTCTCATCGATGTTAGACCCGTTCATCTCAGCCACGTTGAAGTGAATCATCATGTTAAGAACGTGTTCCCTAACAGATGACCCCTCTTACATCTATGAGTTGAAGATATACTTGAGAGCGTCGTGCTTGAGCTATGCGGATGGTTGTCTGAACATTCCCCCAAGGACTCCATGATCTCACATGCAGTGACCATGGGCTCATGCTTCTTGGCCAAAACTTCGTTAAGGTTGGCCAAGATGTACACTTAGGCCTTCTCATTCGTCGTTGTCCATCACTCGTTTGCCTCTCAAACATTTCAAGGAGCAGTAGAAGCTGGAATAGAAAGAAGGACAAATCTGAGATTATCGATGATTAAAATTATGTTTATTGTATTTTCCTAACTAGTGTAGTTCTTGCCAGTTAGTTTGTCGGCGACAAGTAAACTATGAGTCGCAGTAGCCATAATATAATTGTTGAAACAGAACAAACTTAATTAAGTCTACTTGCATTAAACTAGTTTTATAAAACTAATCATGTTTTAGCAAAATAGTCTTGTCTGCCCTAAGTTACATCTATTTTGCAATGATGCTTCAGTGAGGCAGGACAAAAGTCACCGTAGGGTGATCAAGTGCCTCTTCACTGAAATGAGACATTCTCAACCATTAGATAGAAACAACTCCTTGTAATTGAATCTAATAGTCACCATTGTTTGGTCTAGATTTTGTTAACATCCTTAACAATTTTGTGCAAGTGTAGCCCTTCATTTTAGGTCCCAGAGTCCCGCCCTAATGAGCCAACTTTAGGGAAAAGTCGATTAAGACAAGAGACTAAAGCAACCCTATCCATTTCTGGAGACCAAATAAAGAGTTATGCAAAATTATCATCCTTTACGGGGACACCCACGATGCCACGAGGCAATGCATAAAACTTTATCCAACCTAATGAGAGAGAACGGGGGAGATATGTTGTCATATGTCCCGCTCCAACTTACTATGAACACTCTCTCCATTCACCTTGGTATTGACTTACCTAAATACCACCTGTAGGGGGACACCCATGGTGCCTCGAGGTCGAGGATGGATCTCACGGTGTGAACTTTTAGGGAAAAATATGTAGACGTTAAAGTGAAGTATTATTACTCCATTTTCCTCCCAGGGTTCATTAACTTAGAAAATATGGCTACTTATTTTAACTAAGTGATTTATTTAATTTGCTCAAAAACAACATTTGCTTTTGATGATTAAACAACTTTGATTCAAGTCTTATTAAACTCTTTAACAGACTTTCATCAAATTTGCATGTATGTAACAAATCTATCTAATTCACCTTTCCAGATAGGTTCCCAAGTAGGGGTGCGACGTTTCCATCGACTTAAGTACCCCAACCTAGCCAGAACCAGCCTTAGACAAAAGGTCTCTTATAAATACATTTATCACATATTTATTCTTTTATTAGGAATCAATTTAATCCTATTAAACCAATTTAAAAGATTAAACATAGATTTCTAATCTTATTAGAAACATGATCTTAGGTCTATCTCAATCAAATTTTAAAAAACTTTTAAAAGAATGATTAAAGCCTAAGGTTTGCATGCAACTCTTATTGATTTTAATTCTAATTTCATTAATTATAACATTGATAAGAAATGAAACAATCAAAACCAACTAACATTGCAAGTTAGACATACATAAGTTGTTTATAACAATTATAAATTAACCTAAGGTAGAGTCATGCTTCATGCAATGTTCATTCATTACTAATATATAACTTTTATATTATCATGTAATGAAATAAGCTATACCATACATTCCATACAGACATTCAACCTTATATTATAACATTTATAATATAAATGATGCATGGATATGCTATAAAGCATGCATACATATATTATAACTTTTATATTATATGATGCATGGGCATGCTTTATGTAATTTAAATCATGCATACTAATATATTATAACATTTATAATATAAAATGATGCATGAAAATAAATGCATAACTTATGGTGGGTTTTAAAACTATAT
Organism: Benincasa hispida; assembly: GCF_027475165.1. Classification (NCBI taxonomy): domain Eukaryota; kingdom Viridiplantae; phylum Streptophyta; class Magnoliopsida; order Cucurbitales; family Cucurbitaceae; genus Benincasa; species Benincasa hispida. The sequence continues at coordinate 33,419,841 of NC_143487.1, read as the reverse complement.
GACATACATTATGGCATATAAAATAAACATACATCACATGCATATTTAATTAAAGTTGATGGACTTAGATAGTAAATCTCAAAATCGAAAAATAAAAAGACTAAACTATTACAAAAGTTGAGTCCACCGGTTCAGAACAAGTGAACCAGGTTTTGAACTGCTCGCCTTGAACCGCTCCACCAAGAACCCTTGCAGCTTGATTGTGTAGCAAAGTCCTGATCGTCAAGTAACGAGTGTTGAGTATAGACGATCGTGTATAAGTGATCACGTAGCTTTTGACTATGCGATGAGCATGAAAGTCCACGCGATTGTGCAGCGTGCATCGAGTAGCGCATGTCATGCGGTCGTGTAGCTAAAGTCTATGCGATGAGCATGATAGTCTACACGATCGTGTAGTGTGCCCCGAGTATCGTATACTATGCGATCGTGCTACTGACCATGCGATGAGCATGATAGTTTACACAATCATTTAGCACGCAAACTTTGCGTCAAGTATCATATATCGCGCGATCGTCTACCTATCAAGTGCCTACGCGATCATGTAGCCAACTTAACACGATCGTGTAGCAAACTTTATACGATTGCATAACATTAACTATGCGATCGTTTAGCAGATGCTACACGAATCGTGTAGAAAAATCTACATGAATGCATAGCAAAATCTAAACAATTGTTTAGCTCTAGCAACACGGCGGCCACCGTTTCGTCTTCTCCATTGAAATGCACTGCAACCTTTCTTCTGAAGCTTTACGAACGACTCAAAATGAACAAATACAGACTGGATTGCAAGTTTAATGCCCAAAAATGTAGGGGCCCTTATAAATTTAACTTTGTAATTTAAACAGAAAGTCATAAACAGAGATACTACCCCAAAACATCCATCACCAACCATCCATAACAGTTGAACGGTAGAAACTAAAACTCTCCAAAACCTGGAAATGATTTCAATACCGAAATTGAATTTGGAATCAAAATGCGAACCTTGCTTTGATACCAACTGAAGGATCTCGATTTTAAAGAGATCATTGAGCAGAAGCGAATCATCCAAATTTCATTTAGATTGAAAACACAAATTTACAACAAACATACAGTTTATGTATTCTAACTTTTTACTAAAACATGCATTTTAAATAAGAAATAGGGTTCAAGAGATTATACCTTTGAAGAATGATTTTTCGCATAAACCTCTCAAACTATCATGAACTCGAACGCAGCAGCAACACTTGAAGACTTTCTTCAAGAAAAACATGAATTAAAATGCAGACACAACCACTTGGAACCTTCAACTACTTGTTGTGAGTTTGAAGGAGGAAGAAGATTGGGGAAGATGACTATCATATAACAAGCTTCTCAATCATGTAGTTAAAAGCTCCTATCGTATAGGCTCTGCAATTTTCGTGTAAACTTGTTGTACATCTGTATGGAAGAAAAGAATAATAAAATATTTTATTTCATTTTGCCATAAAAAACCAATTACCACGTACTAAGGTGGTTAGAGAGAAAAAGGGATTATTATCCAAACTAGTAAATACTATAAATAAATATGATAACCAATTTATCATATTATATTTATAACTTATAATTTTAATATTGCATCATATACAATATAAACTATAGTTTTTTTTCTCTATTTTATGGCATTTAATATAAGTCATATTTATATTAAATTTAATAACTATTGGAATCTCATTCAAATATTTCTTTCCTCCAATTTAAACTATAATTTATCTAATACATTATAAAAATTATATCATATATAGTTAAATTGCCTCTTATTAATTTAAACAATTCAAATTAAACCAAAAACTGATTCTCAACTAAATCATTTTGAGCTACAAAGGGACCTTATGGACTTATAGTTCCAACAGTATGTAAATAATTAAATAAACTCTTTAATTACATTATCCACCATCTGTTAACTGTCAAACATTCCACTAAAGACTGACAGCTGAACTCTTCGTACTACAGATATATTTCTGTGTCCATTGGATATAATCAATCAATAGTACGATGACCTTTCACATTGCTCGTAAGTACAACTGGAGCAAATTACCGTTTTGCCCCTATAGTTACATCTAATTCCTTAAGTACCACTAATCCATCTAATGAACAATAGATCATAGTCCTACTATGACTAAACCCGTCTCGGGCCAAGAGAGGGTGTGGTGCCACATTGTTATCCCTGCATCGGGGTAGGATGAATTTCATGGGGGTAGGAGTGAATTTCATGGGGTAGGAATGAATTTCATGGGGTAGGGGTGAATTTCATCTTGCGTAGCTGAGTTCCCAGCTCCCAATCAGACGAATCCCAAAATGGTAGGCTCATTGAGTTGGCGATCTAGCCACTCTCACCCATACAAATCAAAGGACTACCCTCATAAACAGGAGTTAACAACTCACTTAGGATTAAGGTTATGTTACCTATGGTCACCCTAGTGAAATGAAAGTGGGTATTATATAATGAGACTAAATATTTCGTGGTTCGGTCTTATACAAACTCTTTATATAGAATATCTCCGCTTGCATGTCTAATACATGAATGATCAGTGTCAGATCATTTGTAGCACTTTACAACATTTGTAACATCTACAAAGTGAGTCATACTCGTAGTGTTGGATGTTAGTTTATTGGTTTGTGGTTAATGCAACTAAAATATCACATATTTCATAGACAAAGTGAATAAAATATCAAATATTATCAATCACATACAAGTTTGTTCATACAAAGATTTACAAAGGACTCTACAAGATTTAGGGCAATCAACCCTAACAAATTCTAGCATGTGCATAGCCGAATAATTCATACATATAACATATTCTTAGTGTCTAAAACATACTTCTAAATTCACTTAATCCCAATTGAAACTAAAGAACTAAAGTTTTTGGCACAAAGGCGTTCCGATAGTAAGGTCAGTTACTTGGAATTAAGTCCAAATGTTTTCAATTTAACTTTGCAAAATCCTTGAACCCTGAATAAATCCTAAAACATAAATCAAATTTAAATTAAAATCCTACCGCCAATTCTCAATCTAAATAATTCCAAATACTTCCAAATGCTCACCCAACAAGTGTTTAACCCAAAACCACCCGAAATTTCAAAATCAAACCAACTCAACTGTTAGTCCGCCAAAATCAACTTTGAACTCCACTTGACAGCAACGGAAAACTTTCAGATCCGACCTCCTAAACCACAATTGAATCTATAGTTAGTCTAATAATCAATAGGTATCCAAGAACTATTAATAATGACCTCCAATCTTACCGAAAAAAAAAAACTTGCCGACACCACCTCTAAACTACTGGACAACACGTTGAGTGTGTCGAAATTCTTTAATCTATCACCCAAAATCAATGAGTATCAATAAAACGGAGCTAACATTTAATGGGTGTTCAAGAATCTTCAAAAACCCAATCAAGATAGCAATATATTCTCCAAAGAAGGAATTTTCAGTGAACCCAAAATCGGTGGCGACAGAACTGGCAACACCGATGAATACCGACGTCTGGCACGTGAATCAGATCTAGGATGCAAACTTCGACAACAGTGTGATCGGAACCTCACGACGCGAACAGACGGACGAGCGACTGCGTCTGGAGACTGATCTAGGCGCCACATGGCGCGGTGTATGACGGTCGACGCAAGCGACTGAAACCAGACGGCTGGAGGAAGACCTTGGGTTGTTGGTTCACGATGAAGAGGAAGAAGAAGATGAATAAAGGGTTTAATTTTCCTTTCTTTTTGTGCACGCTTCATGAAGAGACAAATAACTTTTATATATATGTATGTATATACACTTAATCCTTTCCCCAATCATATCAAACTTCATTTTCCTATATACAAATATAAATATTTAATCATTTTCTCCCATCACATTAACTTAAATTAATTAAATTTTGTCTCAACAATTTAAATCGACAACATTAGATCCCAATTAAAATCTAAACTTCCAAATCCCTCAAATCTATTATCCAAATCTTAAATTGAATTACCTTAACAAGTAAGGTCAATTTTAAATCTCAAAATTTCAAAAATACATCCCAATAATTCAAATAATTAAATTAAAATCACCTAAAAATTTGGAATGTCACATGTAAAAATGAATAAAAATATTTACAAAATATAATAAAATTTTAGAATTATCAATGATAGAGGTTGATAAACACTAGTCGACTTCTATTGGTATCTATTAGTGACATTGATAGACACTGATAGAAGTCTCTCAGTATCCATAAACGTCTATCGTTGACAGTTCTAAAATTTTGCTATATCTTGTAAATATTTTCAATAGTTTTACCATTTGAAATAATTTTTCTATTCTTTTCTTTTCTTCTTTTCTTTTTTTCTTTTTTTCTTTTTTTCTTTTTTTAAGTTTTTTTTCGGTGTTTAAAATATAAGTTCTATTTTAAGTTTTTTTTTTTTTGGAAAAAGTAACTAACTAAAAACTCACCTTTAAAAGTTAAGCCCCACTCAAAAGAGATTAAAATTCACACACTCATAAATAACCTCAATATGATGACCTTCAATTTTTTTATCTTCTTCAAGGCACACACTTTTCATTTGCTCTAAGCTTTTGGTCTTCTTCAAGCTTAATAATTTGTGCATACATAGATATCACTATAAATATGGGTTTTCTAGGTTAGACCCAAGTACTATTTATCATTTTTTTTCCTTATTTCTTTATGCAAACTACAACATTGTTTTCTCTATTGTATTCAATTGTCTTGGCATTACATGTAGAGAATTTCCTTCCCAATGATCGAATATTTAAACTAGCATGGATTGATGACTTAAATGTTGAATGAAACAAAGTTGTCAATTCATTTCTTGTGTTCGTTAACATCATGTGCGTAATTACGGTTGTTGTTGATTTTATCTACGCTGTGGACTTAATTATGATTGTTATTGAATTTTCCCTCATCCTCCATTTGTAGATGTCTTCCTAATTTTCTTTTCAATTTTTTCATAGTTATCTAGAATAGTGAGGAGGTTGGAAAAACAATTTTAAGTGTGAATATCTTTCTTAATGATATGTTTCGGTATCTCTCTCAATCTCCACTCTCCCAACCCATCCATAAATTCCTTTATCTCTTATTAACTAACTCTTAATACTAAATCAAGCTTGAATATAAAAGATTGTTTATTCATTATTTGCAAAACCATTAAAATTCTAAATTATTTTATATTAATTCCACCATGAGTTGTAAATTAAAATGAAGACAAAATTTAGAATTAGATTTTTTTTTTTTTTTTGTAAGAATTAGTCTATAGAAATAAATAAAAACATACAATTGAATCATCCCACATTCCCACATAAATTTCATAAATGGAATATTTAAATCAAAACTTCTCCACTCACATATAAATTAAATTCGTTCATGCTTGTCATAAATAAGCCATATAAAAATATTAAAATGTTTGTAGTTAATTGTTTAGACAATTGTGTAATTAGACAATAGACAGAGACAGGGTTCAATTCTTCATTAAAAACAGGAAAAAGAAAAAAAAAAGGGGGTCCAATTGTAATTAACTGAATCATTCATCCCCCTTCACTCTTTTTTTCGTTTTTCCTTTGTTTTTTAGATTTATTTTTTAAATTAATGTTATTTTAATAAATAATCACAAAAATAGGATTAGAGGAAAAATAATTATAAAAGTAGAGTTAAGAAATCGTGGATCCGATACATTATTACGAAAAGACGTGTACCAAATCCATGAATGTTTAAATAAATCGTGGACCCGACATATGGTTTAGAAAAAATCACATACAAGTCCACAATTTTAAGCTACACATGACAGCCACATGTAAGACTTTTTGTCATGTGAAAATCGTTGACCCATTAGAAATTGAGTTTCATGTACTCTTATTTATTAAAATAACTTATTTTAAGAAAAAAAAGTAAAAAAAGGATTAATACAATTAATACTATTATTAAACAAATATATTATATTATATATGCCAATTAATTCAAAAAATCGTCTATGGAAGGAATGATGAAAATTAGTCTTGTACATCATGTTTTACTAATTTCATTAATGCTCAACTTGTAGTTTGTTTTTTCTCTTCCTTAATTTCTTCTATTAAAATTTCTATATTTAGCTTCTTTTTCTGTTGAGAAATTATATATTCAGTACTTCAAATTAGGTTATCTATTAGTGTAATGGTTTTTGTTTTCTAAAAATAATTAAAAACAATTACGACTTTTTTAATTGCAATTAATTAGAATTTTGAGAGGGTTTGGACCATTAAAAAATATTATTAAAATAAAACGAGACTACAATCCACTCATATATACTAATAGTTTTTTAGATCATTATCTTCCATAACTACATAAAGATCTCTTCTATCTTTTATTTTTATAATTTATAGACATTTGAGTTTCTCTTCTTCTTAGATTTATTTTCCTTCTTTTATTTCCTTCTTTAATTTCAACTTAAGGATTGAGAGGAAGAAGAAAAATAGGGTGCAAAAGTAATAATAACGTAACATGGAGAAAGAAATGTAAATAGATGAGAGATGGGGATGTTAAGAAAAAAGAAATTTGAATAAATGGATGAGACATCGAAAAAAAAGTAATGAAATAAACTGATATAGTGCTCGTACCATCGACCTCAAAGTCTGATGAGAGGTATTTAAGGTTAATTGAGGTATTATAAAAATTCACAAGGGTAAAATTGTCCCAAAAATTGGATACCTTTATAAAATTTAGAAATTAAATAATGTCAAAACAATAAAAAGAAAAGACTTGAATATAAGAAATATTTTCAATTTATTTTAAAAATTGAATGCTAGGTTACTCTACCTTAAAATCTAATAACGGAAGTTAAGAACTCTTTGAATTTAACAATTAAAACATTTTAAAAATAAAAGTGTAGAAATACGTTGAAAATAATTGCTTAAATAAAACTAGGGTCCTACTTATTCAAAAAATAAAATTTAAAATGTATGATTTACTATATTAATATAATAACTAAAGTTTCAAATATTCTTATATCCTACCAGATAAGATTTTTGGGATACATTTAGTTTTTGTTTTTTTGGCTTACAAATAGTATATTGTATATTAAAATACTCTAAAGCTGTTGAGATTACACTTTATATTAGCAATTATTTATATATAAGAAAAATTAGAAAGATTGAGTAGTAAGTCAAAATGTAAAAAGATTTTAACTTTTTTAGAAATTAATTAAAATTAATGGTATTACATTAATTATATTTAATAGTTAAAATTTTTAAATTTGGATTTTTGTAACATTCAGCTCCTACAGCCATATATGAGATCCTGCATTTTTCTACATAATTATGAGCTCTTTTAGTTTGTTTCTTCTTCCTTAATTTCTTCTATCAAAATTTCTATATTTAGCTTCTTTTTCGTTTGAAAAATTATATATTTATTACTTGAAATTAGGTTATTGTTTTCTAAAAAATTCATGTTATCTATTAGTTCAATAGTTTTTTTTTTTTTTTCTAAAAATAATTAGAAAAGCAACATTTGAGTTTCTCTTCTTTTTAGATTTGCTTTTCTTCTTTTATTTTCTTCTTTAATTTCAACTTAAGAAGTGAGAGGTAGAAGAAAAATAGGGTGTGAAAGAAAGAATAACAAAACATGGAAAGAGATAATGTTAACATTTGCAAAGTTGAGAAACTTATTTTTGAAAACCAGGTTAACTCTCACATGGACGCATTTTTTATGTCGGTCAACATTTTTATGTCGGTCAACTAATCAATAGGGTAAATGGTAATGTTATCAATGACAAATATGTATATACTAAAAGTGACTCTTATTAAAGATATGCTAATAACAAAGTTTAGAGAGAGATTGGGAGAGAAGTAAATAACACATTTTAGTATCTAATGGAAATCAATAAATATATATGTACAAAATGATTCGCCTTTAGTTTGTTCTCAAAACTAGTTGGTTAAACATTACAAGGTTGAAAATTTAAAATCTTTTAGTATACAGTTTTTTACTATTAAAAATTCTAATAAATACAATAACTTTTAGAGACTCGTCATGTAGTTTAACAAAAAAAAAAAAAACATCCACGTTATGAATAAACAAAACTGGATTTAAAAAATGTAGGCTTTATTTGGTAACCATTTTGTTTTTTTATTTATGATTTTAAAAATTAAGCTTATCGACGCTACTTCCATCCTCAAATTTCTTTCTTTATTATCTACCTTTTTATCAATGGTTTAAAAATCGAGCCACTAAAAAAAGTAGTTTTCAAAAAGTTGTGTTTGTCTTTGGAATTTGACTAAAAGTTAAACCATTTTACTTAATAAAGATGCAAGTCATTATAAGAAATGTGGATGATATAAATTTAAATTTTTTACAAAAATTAAATGATAAGTCGGGGAAAATATAAATTAAAACTTATTTTTCTTATTAAGAAGTCGTAGTCTCATTTATGATATAAGAGATAGATGGGAGCTCTAGAGGGCTCCAGATTGTTTGGCCGCGTGCACACAAGATATGATGGATCGGACAAATGGATAAAATTTTCAATACTTGCATTTATATTCCCCTTTAAAGTCCACCAAACGTGCTTCTTTAAAGTTACTCTCAATTAAAGTTTTATTGAAAAAGTCTACCTCAATTAGTTGCTTATCATAAAATTTGTATTTAAGAATTAGGATTATTTTTAGGTCGAGAAAAATAAACCAACTTCTTTATAAATATAGTACAATGTTATTGTCAATCAGAGATAGATCACGATAGACGCATCTATTAGTGTTTAGATATCTATCATAGTCTATCATTTGATAGACAATTACATTTCGCTATACTTAAAAATACTTTCAATAATTTTATCAATTAAAATAATTACCCAAAGAATTATGTAAAACCTTAAATTAAAATATGAGTGGAAGGTAGAGAGTGCATGCTATGGTATTTCTATAAATTATTTTTTGAAATTCATAAATATTAAAAAAAAAATTATGAAATCAAAATTAGGGAATATGGTGAGTGAAAATTATATAATGGAGGTTGCCTTTGTCCTCATGAGGATTATATTGAAACTACACACATAGTTTACAAAATCTAGCTATGGGAGAGAATCTGAATGAGTTGCTTCAATCTCAAGCTCATATTTGGAGCCATAGTTTGAAATTTATCAATTCTATGTCTCTAAAATGTGCTGTTGAATTAGGAATCCCAGATATTATCCATAGCCATGGCCAACCCATGAGCCTCTCAAGTTTAGTTGCAGCACTCCATATTGAACCCACCAAAGCTCAATGTCTTGGCCGCCTTATGCGCCTTCTTGTTCATTCTGGCTTCTTCACTACTCAAACTCATGATCATGAGAATGAGGAAGCTGAAGATTTGAAGTATAGTCTCACCCCATCCTCTCGCCTTCTCCTTCGTCACAGCCGTAGCACCACATTCCAAGCCATACCCTTCTTGTTTCTTTGTTTGGATAAAGCTTCAATAGCTTCATGGCAATGTTTGAGTAGTTGGTTTTGTAGCTCAAATAATAATGGCCAACATTACTCTAATGCCTTTGAAATGGCAAATGGGAAGTTCATATGGAACTATGCTGCTCAAGAACCAAGTTTTGCTAATTTGTTTCAACACACAATGGTTTGTGATTCTGAAATCATTGGTAAAATAGTGAAGGAGGAGTGTGGTGAAGTGTTTGAAGGGTTGAACTCATTGGTTGATGTTGGTGGTGGTGTAGGTGTTATGGGAAAAGCCATTGTAGAGGCATTCCCACATATTACTTGCACTGTATTTGATCTCCCACATGTGATCTCTAACCAACTACTACAAACTCAAACTAACTTGAGGTTTGTTGGCGGAGATATGTTTGAAGAAAATATTCCCCCAGCAAATGCAGTTTTGCTCAAGGTACATATATATCTGCTTCTTAAAGTATTGACCATCATAAGTTTAAATTTTTAGTTTTCTATTCTAACTTTTACGATGTTATTTTTTTTAGTATTGACCATCGTTGGGTGTCTTTACAAATATTTTCATAAAAGTTTTTGAGGGATTCATCCTATCTCGTACATAAAAGTTATCGGCTCCGAATAAAGGAATTTTTGTGGTTTGACACACAGGGACGATAATTTTCATAATTATTTTTTAAGAATAAAGAAAAACTTTTGTTGTACGATATGCAGGTGTTATACATAAAAGTATATCTCTTGTTTTCATAGTTCCAGCTCGAAAAGAAAATTTAAAAATAAAGAAAACAAAAAATGGGACGTTTTCTAAAATAAGCTCTATTTTTTTTTAAACAAGAATATCAAATGTTGTAGTATTTCTAGTTTACTCTATCCATCAAGTTTTTAAGTTTACTGGTGATTTATAAGGTGCTATCTCGATAATATTCTTATATATGATTGAGAAATTACATATGTTCCAACATTAAAAGTTTGATCGGATTTTGATAATCAGTGGGTTTTACACAATTGGAATGATGAACAAAGCATTAAGATATTGAAGAAGTGTAAAGATGCAATTCCAAGCAGAGAGAGAGGTGGAAAATTGGTCATCATAGACATGGTAATGGAAAACAAAACAGAAGACAGAGAGTCAACTGAAACTCAACTTTTCTTTGATGTTTTGATGATGGTCAATCTAAATGGGAAGGAAAGAACTGAGAGAGAATGGAAGAATCTATTTATGAAAGCAGGTTTTAGTGATTACAAGATCATTTCTAAGTTGGGTTTAAGGTCCCTTATTGAGGTCTACCCTTAACCCATCAATTATTAGTTTTTTTATAAGCACTAGAATTTATCTGAAATTTTTACTACTTAATTTTGCTTTTCTATTTCATAGGGTTTGTAAGAACTTGTGGTGTACAACATGAATAAACAAAGCATCACAATAAAGTTTTACGTATTTAAAATGAAATTTTTATTGTTTTGTTTAGTATAATTAATAATTCAAGATGTAAAGAGAAGACATTATATTATAATATATTGATTTTTCTTATTGATGTCTTAAATATATAATAATAAAGGTGTGGAAAAAGATAATGGAAAAATATTTTACTGTGTGAGATAATAATTACGTTAATGAATATGGGAAATGAAATTTACGTATCTGGTATTTCAAGGAAAATTTTCAATCATTAAAAATTAGGAATCATTATATGGCCTTCTTGCAGATTTGACAAATTAAGTTTAAAAATTGGTTCGATAATCCAGACTTATTACTTTTGCAAAAATACCAAAAAACAAGCTCAACCCATGAAACGTCAAAACAGTTTGGATACACCTGATGCATCTGATATACACTTGATACACAATTGATATACTATTGATATACACTTGATACCATTGATACATTAAACTACTAGTATATACATCTGATACACTTGATACACTACTGATATACACTTGATATACTTAATATAGTGTTGATACACAATTGAAAATCATTAGTTATTTTAAGTGTTTTAAATTGAAGGACATTTATGTAAATAAAGACTTGTAGCAATTTTGTAATTAAATAGATCTTCTTTAACTATAGCTACTTTATGTTGGAAAGGGAAGGGCTGCCACACAAAGAGGAGAGAAAGGAAGAGAGAAGAGAGAGAGAGCAATACGCATGTGACGACATTTTCCCCTACCAACTCTGTGCCACCGCCGATTAGCTTCACCACCTCCTCACAGTCGCCACCTTTGCCCACAATCGTTTGGTTCAACCTCTCCTTACTAGAGCTCACAAAGGGAGCTTAATGCAATGAAAATGGAAATCAACGAGTGAGGTGGTTGGCAATTGACAGACAAGTAGAGGTACAACAAAGCAGGTAGCTGTGATTGGCCAGACAACTTGGAGATGGCACGTGAGAGAGAGAAGAAGATGGAACTTGAGAATGAGAGAGAAGGCTAAGAACGAATCTGTGAAGATGAAAAGTTGCCACATCTGAAAATGGAAAAAAATGTGTGATAAACTCAGATCCCTAAACTAAAATTACCACCCAATACAATTGTCCTCATAATATTTGTTTTTGTGGTAGAGATTTAAAAATTCAAAATTACTTCAATTTCTAAGAAAACACCAACAATAGTAGAGATTTAAATATTTTTCCTATGTGAGATAAAGATTATATTCGTTTTGGCACCCTAATAAAAACATTAAATTAAAACACAATAAACTGTCTTAAAAACATCGAAGAAAACTGTGACGTTCGTGGAGGGAGAAAACTACCATGACCTTTCCATGACAGAAAAACAATGACAAATATTAGTCAAATATTTTTCATGACGTACAAAGGATGACAAACGACATAATTCTTCATAGAAATCTATTGGGTCTAAATCCGTCTTTAACCTCTAGTTTTTGGCCTTTTTCATAAAAAACACTTCACCACGAACGACTCGGACTTACTGATTCAATTTACAGAATAAATGTCTAAAGCACAGTGACCTTATATTGATCAAATCAATGAATTAAAGCGGTAAATAGAAGTGCCAATATTTATGTCGTTATTTGCAAAATGTAGTATGCTACCCACCATTCATTTCAGTATAAAATTGAGAACAAAATCAAAAGAGCGATTTGGCTCTGATACTAGTTGAAGAGATCGAATCCTGCAGTGAAAGCGAGTGAACGCTTTACTTCTTTTTCATTAGAAAATTAAAACACAAAAAAAGAATAAACAATATATACATTATGCGTTTCAATAGGTTAGCAGTAAAAATCAAGGAAGAAGAAAACACTGACCTTTGAAGAACCATTTTTCTTGCTAATCACAGCAATCATCCTCTTCCTCTCAAATGGAACTCCACAACAACGAATTTGCCGTGAACAGAATGATGATGCTAGCATAAGGTCTTCCATGCTTTTCTCTTGGCAAAGACCAGGTTGTGGGGATCAGCTTTTGGAAAAGAAGGAAATTTTATATCTGCAGGATAGTTTTTTTAGAAAAATAATTTTTCTGTAAAATCAAGGTTGACAGAGATTGAAAGAGGGAGGGAGAGTGTATAACAATTCTATAGGAAAGAAAACTTCCATCCTTGTTTTTCAACATGAAGTGGAATGGAAATAACCACCCACTTCATTCCCTCTTTAATTAATTAAGATATTTAGTTTAATTAAAATATGAATTAAATCAATCAATTAAATAAATAATAAATTAATTTACTAAATTAAATATTTGAATCTTATTCAAATATTTATCTCTCTCTTAACCTATAGTTTAATATGAATCATAATCATATTAAATTATAACCTATAGTTTTAATATGAATCTAATTCATATTAATTTAATATTTGAATCATATTCAAATATATTAAATATTCTTTTTATTATAAAGTTTAATTTTGAATCTCATTCAAAATTAACTTTATACTATAATGTATCTATATTAACTATATCATATGCAATTAACATCTATTCCCTTATTTAATTTGAACAATTCAAAATCTTTCAAAACTCTTGGTCCTTGTTTACTCGTTGTGAGCTAGCAGGGGACCAAATGGACCTATAAATTTGAAGCTCCAATTATAGTAAGTTGATCCATCATGAGCAGTTTGTAATTATAGCTCAAATTATCATTTTACCTCTGTAATTACCTTTTACTTCTAATGTATTTTCAATCTCTTTAATGAACAATCTGTTTATGGTCCTACCATAAACCAAGTCCATCTCAGGCTAATAAGAGAGTGGGTACCATTTGATAGAGATAGGAGGAAGAACAAATCGTGTAGACGATAAGCAAGTGGGAGAGAAAAGGAAGCTATTGTATATCTAAATGCTTATCGTTTAGAAGAAGCTACACGATCGTGTAGGTTTTACAAAGCGATCATTTAGTAAAAGATGAACGATCGTTTAGACAAATACGACACATTATGCGATCGTTTAGGAAAGCTAAGCGATCGTTTAAGGACTAGCGTGCGATCGTTTAGGCGCGAGGTGTGCAATCGTTTAGGCACCGAGCGACTATCGTATAGGCTTTCGACTTATGCGATTGTTTACGTTTCCACACCGATGTCAAATTTTCAGAATCTTTGTAAAATGAAACTAGTTTTCATTTTATTCTTCGGTTACCATAACCGAAGCGGCTACTCCAACTAACGCACGTCCGAGAGAAATTTTAGGCCAATTATCATATAATTAACCAATTAATAATTAATAAATATAATCATATTATATTCTTACCCTAAAGTTTGATATCACATATCTACTATAGTAATTTCTCCTCTACTTGATATAAATCATATTTATATCTAATTTCCTCCAAAATAATGTATCTCATACATTTAGCCAATTATATCATATATAATTAACCAGTCCAATTATATCATATATAATCGAACTTCCTATTGTCAATTTGAACATTTCAAACTGACCAAACACTTATTCTCGACTTTACCCAACTACCCAGGCCTCCTCGAATCCAACGGTCTGTGAATAGCTGACTAAACTCTTTCACCACGAGATCCACCATCTGTTAACTGTCAAGCATTCAACTAAAGACCAACAACTGAACTCTTCTTACCACAGATATATTTCTATGTCCATTGGATATAACCAATCATGAGTATGATGACTCTTCATAGATGCTCGTAATTATAGCTAGGCCAATTTATCGTTTTGTCCCTGTAGTTACATCTCACTCCTTATGTATCACTGATTCCTCTGATGAACAATACAACATAGTCCAACTATGTGTGAACACCTCTCAGGCCAAGAGAAGGTGTGTGGTGCCACATCGTTCAAGCCCTGAAATCAGCTTTTAAGGGAGCTATCTATCTACCTGTCCTTACCTCGGGGAAGGAGTGAATTCCATCTTATGTAGTTGAGTTCCCAGCTCCCAAATTAGACGAATCCCCAAAATGGTAGGTTTGAATCGACGACCTGGCCACTCACACCGATACAAATCAAAGGGCCGCCCTCAATGACAAGAGTTCCTAACTCACTCAGGATTGAGGTCATGTTACCTATGGTCATCCTAGTGAAGTGAAGTCTCTGTCATGAACAGTGTTATATAACGAGACGTTAACACTTCGTGGTCAGGTCTTATACAAACTCTTTGTATAGGACGCCCCCCTTGCATGTCCCTAACATGAATGATTAGGATCAGACCATCTATGACAAGTCACAATACTTGTGACCATTCCACAAAGCGGGCCGCGTCCGTAACATTACCAGGATAAGGTTTCCCTCCTACATCCATATACTACAAACCATTTTGGTTATCACTCAAGACATGATCTACTTGTATGTCACCACATACATGTTTAAGTTACATACAGATAACCAAGGATTTCATGTTTATTGGTTTGTGGTAAAGCAAATAAAACATACAACTGAGCAAAAAACGAAATGTGAAGTAAATAACATATATTATACAACACAAGCGTTTGTACAAACTGTTTACAAACTACAAGACATGAGACTTTAGGGCATCAACCCCACAGTTCTCCCACTGGCCCTCTTGCATAAATGACAAATCTTGTAGTCCTGGACATTTTAGGTGATCTTCACACACTTTAGCCTAGAGAATCTTTTTATATATATCAAAATATGTGTCATAAAATCATATTGGTCACTACCATGAAGCTTTCTCTCGAATTGCCTTTACCCTTGGTGTGTCCTAATATCCTCAATTTTAGTTTTTGCATCACTATTATCTTATAAAATGTGATAGACCAATTCATATCTAAAACCGTTTTCAAATTTAGAGATGTATTATAACTACACATATTATTAGTTCACAAGAAAATAATTCCCTTGTAGTCCATAATATACCAACAAGGATAAATCTTAACATGAATTTCTCTAAATCCTTGTAAGATCTATTGTATCTTGTAAAAGATCAAATATTAAACTCCATATACACAAATATCTCATTGTCCATAGATATTTTGAGAAAATGTTAACTTTTATACTTAATGGTCATACCCTTGATTTAACCAATATAACTAACCTTGTATATTAAATGTTAATTTAGTTTCATTTATTAATTGTCTCGTACTTAAAGAAGATAATTAATCATATATCTTCAACACTTAAGGTGTCTTAAGAAACATTTCCATAGACTTTATCTTCACTTTAGAACAATATACTATCATTCTATTTGAAGTTATTGCGTCGAACATTTAAAAAATAATTTTTTTTTTGTAAATTTAAGATGCTTGAGACAAGTTTAACATGATGTCCTTAAAATCTCTATTTGGACATCTAATATTTCATACCATTTCAAATCATCCATTTTGAAATTGGTTAGGTAGTCAAACTTTTATATCAAAATTTTAATTCATTCATAATAAGTAATTAGACATCAATGATAAAATTTTCACTTAACATTTAATAATTTTCTTGTCTATACAAGAACATTATTATTTATTCAAAGTTATGGGCATGATAATATATCAAACCCCTATATTCAAAGATTCTAATTGTGCAATTCATTTCTCAATTGAATATATACAATTTTGCAAACCTTTTGGTACCGAGTCTTTGAAAAATTCTAAATTTGTGTAGATGCATTAAATTTTTTTCACAAAAGGTTCATTCATTTTTTTTTTTACATATTTCATATTCAACAATGAATAAAAAATTCATAAAGACTCCATTATAGTAACAAGTGAGAAAATGGACTCAAAATCTAATTTCTCTCACTAACTGTAGCGTTAGTTTTCACCTTTTGCCAAAAGTCTTACTTTGAAGGTCTATATATTAATATTTTACACTTTAAGGTATCTTTTGTAGATAAATCCATATTCTATGGGTTTTACCCCATCAAGAATATCCATAGATTCAGACTGAGATAAATACTTTATCTCATGATTATTACTTTGTATATACTTTATCTCATGATTATGACTTTGATATACAACTTCTCATCACGTGCTTCAACACTTGCCATCTAATATGACAACTTTGGATTCCATTAAATCATTTCAATGGTTGAGTCATCTCATAACCCTCTCACTACATTTGAAATTTAATGACTACATTGACTTCAAGTGAGTACTTGATGAAAATTGAGTTATCTTATAAGTGTCCCACTATGTTGAAGACTTATCTAGTTGACTATTAGAAATCATTTGACTTTTAAATGTAATTCAATGTTAACAAAAATTATCGATTATTAAGTAGTTTAACTTGGAATTAGTTCGTCAAGTTATTTAACCTTATCATAGGTTTTAATCTTTTAATTGAAATTCCTAATAAAATTAGTATTTGTCACACAAATATGTTATTTTATTAACGATTGTATAAAAGATTATTATTTCTCTTCAAGGATCACCTACATTTAGGTGTACCTATGAAGATTTGTATATCATTTGGATTTTTTTTATGCGAGTATCTTAACATACCAAAATCTTGAAATCTCGTAAATAAGTTTATAACACTTCCATAGTCCAAAATTATTTCTCAACTAGTTTTGGAAGAAATACTATTCAAAATGCGATCTATATTGCATATCCTAATTCGAGTATGACAATAGTGTGTAACTTAGTGTGATCCTGTTTGATAAAATATTTATCATTAATATGACCATGTCTTAACAAGGCCTTCTTCCTCATTTTGAAGCACAATTTCACCTAAATTGTTTCAAGTTGGAATATAACCCCATTTTATAATAATTAGGTTTAGTACGTAAGGTTTTTGTACTTTTCATTATGATCGAATCATAATGTATTGATAAACTTACTTAATTGATTTTAAACTCTAGTCTTATTGTTTTGGAACATTTCAAAGAATAATAAGAATTAAGTTGCATTAGGTAAAGATACTTATATACAAAATATTCATCGATCCTATTGATGATATATATACAATAACATTTGATTTTTGCCTACCAAATCTTTTGGATCATTATATATGAGTCTAACATGTTCTTTGGTCACGTAGCTTTATCCAATAAGATTCAATGACTATCTTGCATTCAAGGCAAGTTTTTTAGACAGGTAAAATAATTTAACTCTAACTTTTAGAGAATTACATGTAACAATCTTTAAAATTGATGATAATAAACTTCAGTTGCCAAAGAGTAGTATTTTTTTTAGGAGAAAAGAATTTTTGTTTCTTTATGGATTCATTAATCATGATTTGCTCAGTATGTGTTAACTTTTTAACAAACATAAAATTGTATTTATTTAATGTAAGGATCTCCTCCCTTATCTTTTGGATCAATTAGAATTAAGAAGTAATTGGACTAAAGTTGAATCAAAGTTTCAAAAGTGATTAATTAATAATGAGACAGTTTAAGTAAGAATAAATTAAATTGTAAGAGAAAGTAATTGTCTAGTTTTGTAAAATAAAAGAATAAAAATTAAGGTAAGGCAAAATTAAATAAATTAGATTTTATTAAGTTAAGGGGGTAGACGAAATTCAAGAAGAAAAGGGACTAAGACAACTTTATAGAGATGAAGTGGAGCTGGCGAGTAGGAAGTAAGGCTTCTGATGACGAGGATAGTTTTGTGAGACTATAAATACTTTGTCTAAGGCTAAAGAAAGGGGAGAAGGAAATTGGGAGGAGTTAAACTCTATGTCTGACACAGATAGAAAGCTAAGGTGGAGGAAGGAAAGAGACGTCATTACAAGAAATAATGGATACAATAGCTAACAAAAAAGGCTATAAAAAACCTTTCATAACCTTTTTCAAACATTTTGACAGCTCATATTATTAAAAGTCTGAGACTTTTTATAACCTTTTTGTAGAGCTATAATGTATGCTATAATAGAGTATGGAGATATAACATATATATATATGGCTATGAAAACATTCAATAGCATTAGTCATTAAAGCTATCTTTAACATATAATAGCGTGCTCTCAATGTTATCTTTATTATATAATAGTCTTTCCTTAATGACATATGATAACCTTTTTTTAAGGCAATATTATATAAATAGTTTTAATCTTATATTATAACAAACAACATTGAAATTATGTCCATTTACATTACAAACACTTGTTTTAAGTTAAATAGACACATATCAAATAATCACAATATATACATTAAATACAATGCCTTTCTTTCATTATTGAAAGTTTACATTAGAAATTACAAAAATTATCCAATAATACAAAAAATAAATCAAATGTAATTTTCAACCATACAAGGTTCACAAAATACAAAATTCATCAAGTTTTGAGGATCATAGCATCATGGAATCGAGCTTCCATCTTTGACCTTCATCTACTTACATAAAAAGTGAATTAGCATTAGATTGGTTCCCAAAACCATAATTGAATGTCAAAATTATATAAAAAGTACATCATTGTCATTTTGACTCTAAAAAGAACCCTAAAAATATGTGGTTCATTAATAATCAACAAAGTTATGTAAACACAATTATTAAACTATTAATTACCTCTAAATTCTTGAGTCTGTCATTCATTTTAGCTATTCTCAATGTAACAAATATATATAAGCATTGGTTAGGAAGGATAAGTTGACCTTAAACTTCATAAATCATTGAAATAATGAATGCCAGTAATTAGGCAATAATTCTAGAATCAATGGTCATGAACTCTAAACATATGAAAATAGTAGTAAAATAAAAACAAAGGCACAATGAATAAATATGTTAAAAACAAATTTATAACGATATGTAAAATATGGAAATGTTTTACAATTCTAATAATATATTGAAATCAACAATAGAACAAAGTGTAACTTATTTACCCATTAAGAAAAAAAGCAAAAAATAAGCATGACAAACATGCTAAAATAATACTTTCCTACCTACGGTTCATTGACAAAAAGATTCCAAACTTGTCTATAGTCACAAATCTATAATAATACTCATGATAAAAGCAGAGCAATAAACAATTGAAGGCGAGAAGAGAAATAGTGTAGAACAAGAGAGGAGAAAACTTGTTATCAAAAGAATAAGAAAGCGATAATTCAAAATGTTCTAAAAAATGTTTTAAACTGAAATTTGAGCATTTGTATGTTATTACTCGCTTTAAAAGTCTCTCATGTTCGAATCGAGCGAGCATTGAGTGGGGGAGCATCAAGTGAGTTTTATTTTGTGGTAGATCTGGGCGAGCATCAAGTTCTTCACAGTGGGAGAGTTCTGGACCGGATCAAGACTTGAATCGAGTTCTGGACAGGACCAAGACTTAGATCGAGTTCGATTGAGGATCGAGTTCTGGACCGGATCGAGTTTTGAACCGGATCAAGTATTGGACCGAATCAAGGATCAAGTTCTGGACTGGATCGAGTTCTTTATAGTGGGGACGAGCTCTTCACAGTGAGGATCAAGGATCGAGTTTTCGACCGGATCGAGGATCGAGTTCTAGCATAAAATTTGTAGACTAGAGTTACAAAATCATCAACCATTAAAGGAAACAAAACCCAATACATAATTGCATTCTATTTAGCTAGCTCAATCTCCTTCAAGTGCAGAAACTATAATCGAATAGCAACCAAACACAAAAAGTAATCAATTACTAATGGAAAAATGCAAAAGGGAAAATCCAAAATCAAATAAAAAAGAAAATGAAAATAGATCTAAGGATGAGTAAAGTGAGGAAAATCACACTTGCCAAAGTTGTTGCAACTGACGGAAACGATGGAAAATCAACCATCAACGATGGAATGTGGGCGCACATTTTAGGGCATCATGCGGTGTTGAGAATGATAAAGAGAGGAATGAGAACAATATGGATTTCAAGTGCTGAAAGTTGTGATTTGAGAAAATAAGGGTTGAGATTTGAGAGAAAGAAGATAGGGATTTTGTGTGGAGAGACGAAGAAAGGAAAGAAAAATAGAGAAAAAGAAAATATGGGTTTTGTGTGTTTGAAGAAGGGGTAAAGCACGCGACTCTCAAAACTTTGCATGTTTGGGCAGATAACTACGAAATTTTGGGCGAGCGTACCCCCAAATTTTGATTTTTAACTTTTTTTTTTAGAGTTTCTATAGCCTATTTTTAAAAAGGCTATTTCAAGAGCTATAATAAGTCATATTTGTCGTAGTGCATCTTGAAGGAGTTAGACACATAGGTTGTCGAGTCCAGGGTGCTCAATGCATGTTTTATGCATTGACAATTGCTAGTAGATGTTCAAAGTTGTGAGTGACGCTTCCTTAAAAGTAAAGTAGAGATCAGTAAGACAACTTTTCTACTCAATGACTTTTAATAGATAAATATGAGATTATATTATCTTAAAACCAATTAGTAATGAAAGGAGTGAGATATGTATCTTGTAAAAATTATGAGATATACTCATCTTTCTATGAGATCCTCAACATGTCCTTTTCAAGATGGGTTGCTCCTTTAGATTATTGACTCAAATACCAAGAGAAATATATAGGCTCAATCTCAAAATGAATTGGTTAGAATCATTCTACATACAAAGTTGAAAATATAAAGTATTTTGTATTCATTACTTACCATTAAGAAATCTAATAATAACCCTAAAAGTTTAGAGAACTATGTGATTTACCATAAAGAAAAAAAATCCACTTTTAAGAATAGACGAAATTGAATTTAAGCAAGGTAGAAATTAAATCTTCTTTTCTTATTAAAAAGTCGTAGTCTCATTTATGATAGTAGAAATAGATGAGGGTTGTAGATGTTAAAATAATAAACTTGATTTTGGGTTAAAAGTAATTAAGCCTAGTCCAAACAAAAGTCCAAATTCTAGAAATATCAAATATTAGAATATTCTAGAGAATTACATGTAAGAAATATTAGAACATTTGATAGGATTCTCTAGAAAGTATGAGAAAAATAAGTAATTCTAGAGAATAGTCTAAATAAACATTTGTAACCATTAGATCATGAATGTGTTAGCAAAATCCTAGTCATAGATTTAAGGAAGCCAACAAGTATAAATAGGAGGTATATTTTAACATTTGTATCAAGCCAAAAAATTATAACTGCTCAATAACACAAGTATTCTCTTTCCCAATTCTCTCTCCAAATTTCCTCCAACCTCCAAAATTTCTTTCCAACAGAGGGCTGCAGATAGTTTGATTATGAGCACACAAGATACCTAATGATCGCTTGCACAAGTTGGAGAAATTTTCCCAGCACTATATTTATATTTCCATTTATTGTTCACCACGTCAACAAGTCTTTTTTAAAGAACATTAGCGTGAAGTCCACTAACAAATATAAGGTACTGTTGTAATATGAAAAGTCTACCTCCATTTGCATCTAAAATTTTATGAACCCATAAATTAAATTATGAATGGAATGAGTGCCATAAATTAAATTATGAATGGAAGGAGTGCATACTGTGGTAGCTTTTTTTTTTTTCCCAACGTTGACTTACATTAAAAAAAATTAATTATGAAAACGAATTTCTAGTATGAATAAAGGATATGGTACTCCCATACTACTACAAATTTTTCCGAAAAGTTTGAAGAAGTGAAAATTATACATTAAATGTATTATGGAGGTTGCCTCTATCCTCAAAGCTGAGCATTATATTGAACTACACACATAATTAACAAAATCTAGCTATGGGAGAGAATTTGAATGAGTTGCTTCAATCTCAAGCTCATGTTTGGAACCGTGGTTTGAAATTTATCAACTCCATGTCTCTAAAATGTGCTGTTGAATTAGGAATCCAAGATATTATCCATAGTCATGGCCAACCCCATGAGCCTCTAGTTTAATTGCACCACTCCATATTTAACCCACCAAAGCTCAATGCCTTGGCCGCCTTATGCGCCTTCTTCTTCATTTTGGCTTCTTTACTTCACAAGCTCATGATCATGAGAATGAGGATACTGAAGATGTGAAGTTCAGTCTCATCCCATCCTTTTGCCTTCTCCTTCGTCACAACCGTAGAACCACATTTCAAGCCATACCCTTCTTATTTCTTTCACTGGATAAAGCTACAATAGCTTTCATGACAAAGTTTGAGTAGTTGGTTCTGTAGCTCGGATGATAATGGCCAAGTTATTCTAATGTCTTGGAAATGGAAAATGGGAAGCTCATATGGGACTATGCTGTTCAAGAACCAAGTTTTGTTAATTTGTTTCAACACAAAATGGTGTGTGATTATGAAATCATGGTAAATTAGTGGAGTGTTGTGAAGTGTTTGAAGGGTTGAACGTTGAGGCCATTGCTTGCTGTTGGCCGACCAACCCCTAGTTCTGATCTACTTTGAGGTTTATTTCTACCTTTGTTTCAGCTTCAAACATGTATGAGTTTATTTCAAATAATCTTAGGATGTCATTTGTCTTAGTTTATGTCCTAATTTATTATGTGTTTGTATTATTATTATATAATATGGA
This sequence comes from Benincasa hispida, assembly GCF_027475165.1. Taxonomy (NCBI): domain Eukaryota; kingdom Viridiplantae; phylum Streptophyta; class Magnoliopsida; order Cucurbitales; family Cucurbitaceae; genus Benincasa; species Benincasa hispida. Next base: position 33,396,668 of record NC_143487.1, on the reverse strand, counting down.
GTATATATTTATAAAATAATTAAATATACATGTGTATATGTTACAAATACGTGAAATCTATATCTTAATATGCAATATATATTACGTAACTAACTTAAAATATGGTCTAAATATATTTGATATAAGTATCCTATTGAAGGATCTCATTGAAGAGAATCTTAAACGGAAGTAGGATCGTCCCAATTCTTATTTTTTATAGAATGAAATTTTTATATAAAAGAAAGAACAAATTATGCATTTACATACATTACGGCATGCTTTAAAAAATAGGTTTTAGAAACCCTTACCTTTTAAGACAGATCTTCAAGAATCTCTCGAACTAGAAACAGGAACTACCACGATGGCGACCTTCGTATTCTCAAGCAGAGAACCCGGGAGTGATGGACTATGACTGTTTTGGAATGAGGGAATGAAATGAAAGTAGAGAGAAGGATGAGAAATTGTGATTGAGGTAAAACCAACCCTCTCGGTCGCCGTCGCGGAGAGGTAAGGTTCTCTGAAGTCGGTCGCCACATAGAGGGAACTCTTTGCCGCGCATCTGCATGCGTCCTCCGACCACGGTGAGACTTGGGTGATTTCGTGAGTCTCCGATCACTGCCTCAGACTTGGATGTTGTCTCCGAGAGTCTACCGTGCGCATCGTGAGGTTCTTTGTCCGGTTGTCGCGTGATTTCGTGCTGTTGTCTGCCAGTGCTGTCTCCGGTGGGTGTTGAGTGCTAAGTTAGTTGTTGGGTGATTTCATTCATCATTCGGCCTTTAGATTCACTGCCACGAAACTAAACTGGTTGGGTATCTTTATAGTGAACATATATCATAGAAAAGGCATGAGGAGGACTCCAAAATAATGTGCAAAGAAAAGCTACTATTTTAACTCACCTAGCAATATGCCATAAAAACCATATGCTTAGAATCTCTTCAGCTTAATTACTGTTTTATCCAACATATCACTTTATTTTGACTGAACTCAGCTACAAATTATCCTATAATGTTACTGGTGATCATTTAAATTTAAATCAGAAGTACTAATGAAAAAGATCAAGGATCAAGTATATATACTTGTCATTCAAACTAGCCCAGAGGGTTGTATATCATAGGTATTTTTGCTGATAAAAATATAAACTCATAGTTGAATGTTTTCACAACTTATACATGGACTAATATAAATTAACATGACAATGTATTAGCTTGAACATGACCTGCTATAGAATATCAATAAGATTGCTTTTACTTGACAAAAGCAAAGGGAAAACTGATTTAGGGATGCAAGGTTTTGCTTTTTCTGTTTTTCTAGATGACCATGGCTCTATTTTCAAGAAAATCATTAGGAATTGATAGCATAAAATTAGAGGATCCATCAATAGCAATACCCAAATATTAGTTTCAGCTCAACAGAACTTTGTGCTGTAAATGTTCAATCGTAAAGACACCAAATTTCATTACTTGGGAATGATAAACATCTACCATGATCAACGAGAACCATAATAAACATATTACAGATGTGGTGCTTGTAGTCTAACCTATAGAGCTCCTCTGTAAACTTCACCTGGTGACACAAAAAAAAAAAAAAAAAAACATAAAAATTTATATCGAGGCATAACCAAAATTACAAAAGTAGCAAAAAATAGACAAGAAATCAACATCTCATAAATAGAAGGCAACCCATAAGAAAAACAAAAGCTCCTTCTATTCAAGTTCCTACGAGGGGAGCTTGTAGATAATTCATCTTGAAGATCACTATCATCAACAAACAAATACATATCAAGAAAAAAGGAATTCATCTTATTTGTGTAGTAATTCGAAGATCAAGGATTGATGGAAGCTACAAGTTTTATCTGATTCCTAATCTGTTTTACCATCTAACTAATCTGTAACCTAGCCTATCATAAGGGTTGATTCCCCATTCTTTTGGGGGTTTCTTAGTATTATATCTAAAGGGCTTATACCTCAATAAGGTTGATAGACTCAATTCTCGTGTGTTTAACAAGCGACCTTTTAGAATTTTAGCAAGGAGAGTATTTGGGTTTTTCAAAATTCGCCAAAAATGTTTTGATAGCATGGATTGATTAAAAACTTTTAACCCTCTGAACCCCACGCCCAAATATCTCTAGTGGATCTTTCCTTTGTTCTCTATAAAGAATCGTATAACCAATAACACATTAAGCCAATCTCCTTACAAAGATTATCTGACAATTTGTTTTTAAAAACTCATTATGTAGTTTGAAATGGCCAGAGCAAAAGATCTCTTTCCTACTCATTGAAAAAACCTTACCTATGAAGTATAGATACTACATGTAAGGTAAAGAATCAGTATCAGACACGTATCGGATATCGATACTTCCAGATACTTCTCAAATATGTACCTGACATATGATTTGACATATCTATACTTTTAGGTATTTTCTAGATACGTATCTGACACCCGATTTAACGTATCTATTTTTATGCGTATTTTTTTTTTTAAGAAAAAAGACAAAGTAATTCATCTAATATTTCCCAATCTAAAATTAGGCAACCTATTTAAAAAGCTCACTACTCGAGTCCAAAATTAAAAGAGAAAAAATAAATAAATAACGGACCAAACTTTAGACTAGAATCATCTAATCTCCATCTTCACATTTGAATCCCCACAAAGTCCACCAAAATATAAACCATTTGGATATCTTCAATAATAAGTTTTTCGTTTATCTTCATACTTCTCTCTAATCTTCTTCTTCTTCTTTGCAATACGAGTCACTTTTCTATTGCATTTTATTAACTATTGTACTTCAACATCAACTTGTATGCTAAATTTATCTATATCATAGATTTTTTTAAAGAAAAAAAACATATCTTCAACGTATTAGTATCCTCGTTTTTTAAAAATATATATATTTAAAAAAATATAAAAAACGACGCATCCTTAGACGTATCCGTATCTTAGTTTTTAAAAATTGACGAATCGCTGTATCCGATCGTATCTGTATCGTGTAGCCGTATCTGTGTCTGTGTTTCATAGAACCTTACCCTTACAAATTTGCAAGGTCTTCCTTACTCTTGACTTTACCTCCTTATCAATTTGGGTCTTATCAAAATTATTTTGGGAAGGGAGGTGAAGGTACCTTGGAATATTTTCAAGTAATCTAACATAGGTGTTCCATATCTTGATACTTCAATGTCCTCATCTGTTGATCATAAACATTTTATTATTATCAATTTTCGCACATATAGCAACTCAAACTTGTTCCTTGTAATTTGTGCATGAGTTTCTTCACAAATATGATTTAGATAATCTTCTTCTACCCGAAGTCTCATATAATGCAATATTCTAGATTAGTTTTATCTTGAGGCTTCTCTTAGAAAAACAGGTTGGAGGATACAAATCATTCACGAATAAAATATCTTTCATCTTTCTTTTCTAATCTTGATAATTTGACCCATTAAGAGCAACCATCTTAAGTGAAACTAGTTTCTGTATTTAATATAAGACATTTAATTAATCACAATTTAATTGACCATATCTTTGATACCACTTTGTTGACATAAACACTATATTTTTATGACCAATTATCCTCTCTTGTATTAATCTAATATGAAATTAATTAACTAGAAACAACAATAATAGTCAAGAGGTGGTCATTCAAACCGCAAAAACTGAACCGTTTCTAAAAACCAAATCGAACCGAACCGAAAACTCAGTGAAACTAAAAAACTCGATTCAGTTCGGTTTCACTTTCGAAAACTGAATTTGAAACTGAACCGAACCATATTTAACTAATATATATATTTAAAAAAAGAGTAAAACCGAACCGCTTTAAATTTAAAAAAAAAACCGAATTTAAAATTAAAGAACAAAATCGAATCGAACCGAATCGTTTTTAATTAAAAAAAGAATATAACATGAAATCGAATTTGAAACCTATGCGGTTCGATTTGGTTCGGTTTGAACTAATAAATCGATTCAATTCGGTTTGACCACCAAATCGAACTGAACCGTTTCCACCCGTAAGCCCAAGACACACAAGCAATTTAACTTAAAAAACATCCTCAAGGCAAGGAGTAAAAAGCCACATACTAAAGTAAAAAAATCTCTATTATAATCAATAACGGATTGGATTATAATTTTTTCTAGTAAAATTAGAGACATACACAATACATATTTCAGATAAAGCTCAACAATGAACGACAACAATAGAAGAGATTAAATAAAATTGTAAAAGAAATGTGTACCATTCGGATCGAATATATTGGTATTAAAAGCCATCCAATGAAAATTTCAAGTCAACTGACTATAAATTCACCTCCAAAACGATGAAACGAAATAACTTTGTTTCTGATTTTTCTTTCCATTTTTCTCTCACTGCCGTCACTCTCACAAACACTCTCGTTTTGTGTGTATTCAATTCACCGGCTGAGTTTTTAATTAAGAAAAAAAAAACCTAATGGCCAATTGGGCCTTACATGTGGGCCTTCACACATGAGTGAAAAAACCCCAACACTGTCACTTTGACATTTATGTAAAATTTTAAGTCTTTGCAGCCTTTACCTAAAATTTTCAAATGATGGTCACCCCATATACGAAATAAGGTATCAAACGTCTAAAAAGGTACTACTTCTGTTTTTCCTTTCACAAGTTTTATATGTAATTACTTTACAGAAAATTCAATTTTAACTCATCACCTTATATCTTGCTTTTGTTACAAAAACTGTAAAAAAAAAATTTAAAAAATCATATAGTTGAAACACTCGTTAAAATTTAGAGTTCGGTTTAACAAAATTAAAAAAAGTTTAGCGTAAAGATTCATAAACATTCCAAGTAAAGTATTAAAGAAAATGTAGACAAAAATTCAAAATTTCCCATTTTAAAGATGGTTTTATGATCATATTTTTTATGTTAACATCTTAGCTGATTATAGAACAAAAAACTATTGTAGAATCCCAAAGGTTCACTAGTCATTATCACCTAAATAAAACCCAAAAGGAGAGGGAAAAAGAGACTGTTACAAGTAATTACTTTCCACAAGGCTTACCTAATTTTTCTTGGAAAAGAAAACTATATGTGTGGAATTTTAAAATCTTTCTCCAAGTCAATGATTAAAATATCTCTCGAATATCCATATATTAGACAGTTTGATATCGGTATCAAAAGTTTGATAGATATCTTTCATATCTCATATAAGTATAACGATTAGTCACAATTATATATTAATAATTAGATCCATAACTTACGTAGAAAATGAAAAAACTTAATATTAATTTAAATGTTTCTTATAAATTGTTTGATTTACAAAAGTTTTTATCGATATATCCGTAGAATTGACCCATAGTATCAATATCAACATCTTAATTTTCCATTCTTTTACTAAATCTCACAATCCATAACTCTTAACTCTCAATCAATTTCCCATTTTAGAATTTCTATTTCTTTTTATTCCAATCATATTTGTCATTAGGATAATTGTACTCAGTAGTATTTTTAAGGATTATAACCAAGTGTATAAGAACATTTTTTAAACAATTGCAAATATGGTAAAATTTATCAACAACGATAGACTTTTACCGCGAATAGACTCTTACCAACGATAGTGGTTGATAGACTATCTAAATAATTGAAGGTTGTAAAAAAAGTTGGCTCCAAAATCAATACACAAGTAAACGGCAAGAAATGGCGAAAATCAAAAGAAATGCTTTTGTGGCATCTTCTTTTTACATGTCAAACTATGCTATCATTATAGCAAGACCCTTTCAAGCCCTTTATTGAATATCAAAGCTATCCTAAAATTTCCAATCCCGAAAGCATTCAATTTTTATCTAAATGATGTCTTGGAAAATGCTAAAGCTTACCATGGATTTGATACACAAAATTGAAACATTGATGTTTCTTTTCATACTACTTTTACTTTTCTTCTCTCTCTTTTTTTTTTTTTTTTTTCCTAGAAAAAAGATGTAGACTTCTTTTCTTTCATTTTCCACCCTATGTTAAAAGAGCTTTGAAATCCGAAGCTAAAAGAACAATTTTCAAGACTAGCTAGTTACATCTACTTTGATTCAAATTCTAAAATTTTTGGTTATTGTATATACTTATGTAAAGATTCTTTAACAAAGAAGGTTAATCAATAAATAAAAGTGTTGTTGAAGATGGTAGCATATCATTAAATGAAGAAGACAAATCATGGGGGAAAAATATACTGATAACATACATATGGTTGGTTGATAGAAAAGTAAGCATTATATCAGTTTTGAATAAACAAATGAGCTATAAATATTTGTTTGAAATGAAGGCCGCTTTTTAGCTCTTTTTTCTTCTTTTTATTATTATTATTATTATTATTATTTTTTTTAGAAAAATTATTCAAGTCACTACAAATGTGATACTCATTTTACAACGAGATACCCTAAATTTATTATCTGACGCTCTAAATGATTATTCACGGAGTCTCGATAGCTATAGAGATTATTATTCGGTTTACGTTTTGAGTTTTATTTTAGGCCTATTCTATTTAGGGTTTAAGAGAGGGGTCATATATGAACTCTCTAACCATTACTTACGTTAACTCTTGGTATTATGTATTATGTTCCTCCTCGTAGTAATATAACAGTTTCTCTCTACTTCTAGTTATAGCTAAGACGACAACATAAATCTATGTGTCAATTTCTAGCTTCTTATTTTTATTCTTTGTTGGACGATTGCTTTTGTCATAACATCATAAAATAATATTTGTTAGATGTGGGTTCAAAAATCTATATGCCCGTTTATAATCATTCGATATAAATTTGAGATACTTCTAAAAGAGGTTATCTGATACATCACGTAACAAGTTACACACAATGTTACAAAAATCTTAAGAACATAAAATATAAACACATAAAAAAAGCAATAGAACTGAACACAAAGTTTGATAACCCAATTGGGTGTAATACCACCTACGTTTGAGGGCAGTGTGCCTGTTGAAATATATTTTCGCTAATGAATAGTTAAGTGATTACAATGTTGTACTTATAGACAAGTATAACACTTTTACAATAACACAACAACCTAATTTTGCTAAATGAAGACTTAAGCTCCCCCTAAATGTGAAACTTCCTCTCAAAGATAACTTTAATCTTTCCAACATCAAATAAAGGTCACTTCATTGGATGAAGTTAGACTCCCCAGAGTTTGAGAATCCCTTTTCATATAATGAATAAAGCTTCAAGATGATCTAGAGGAACACCTCAAGATCTACCATACTTCTTGCTTCACAATCAATTTGATTAAGATACTTGTGGTTTATAAAGAAAACTCAAGACAATGACACTATTCTTCTTTTAAAGTGGTAACCCTAAAAAGAGAACAATAATTTCTTACATATGTATAACGGAAAAAAAAAAAAAAAAAAAAGGAGAAATAGACTCATATCGTTGTGCCCTGAGAAGGAAAAAATCATTAAGAATGAGCAGCTAAAATTTTCTAGATAAGGAAAGGATTTTCAGATGAAAATGAATAGCAATGTGTGGAACATCCTATAAAACATCTCGAAGAACAACATGTCGAACATCTCAAAGGGACAAAAAGCAGAACAGAATAACCAACAACCACACTTAAAAATACAGCTAGCACCAAAACTCTAACAAATTCTATCATTTCTCTTCCATATATCTTAGGCAGTATAAAAGTATCAGTCACATTTTGGTAGCCTCTCCTTCAATAATTTAAGGTTTGTTTAGGTCCCACGTTTGACATGACAACAACGAAGACAGATATAAAAAAATGGCAATAATTGAGTCCAAAAAAAGGGACCCTCCAAAACTTTGGCCCACTTCCCTCTTTTATCAAACCACAAAAAACCCATCATTTTACAAGGGACAAGCTTTCCTGATACTCAAGTGAATATGCAGATTTCCCTCTTCATTTGTTTAAAAATGATATAACCAGCTTTTAGGTCTCTTGAAAAAGAACACACACTATTGACCATATATCTCAACTTTGCTCCTCATCATCATCTCCTTCAAAGTTCAACAAATATATATTATATAAATGTAGATACTTGAATCTCATTTTTCTCATTCCCATCTTTTGATTGATTCACTTTATTTGTCAACTTTTGTTTGCTCTAATTGCGTCAAAGAAACGAAAAAGAAAAGAAAATATTACACAAAAATATATAAAAAGACATGAAATTTGGCATCTAAATCCATCCGTTGATTGATGCTGAAGCGTGACATATAGTTTTGGCACCAACTCCAAGAAAATCCCTCGTCTCCCCTGTTCCTGTTGTTCCACTTCCACTTCCACACTCAAATTCACTCTGAGTACGACGCCGTTTTGCAGTGTACATCTCATTCCCATTCCCATTCCCATTATTCTCATTCTCAACAACAATAATTGGTCTACTTGTAGTACTAGAAGAATTACAAAACTCACCCCCATTATTAAACAAAAACCCCTGTTGTAGTTGTAGTAGTGATGGGGCAGATCTAGTAGTGGCAGTAGTAGTAGTACAAGTTGGCCCAATTTCAGCAGCCTTCTGCAACAAAGCTGTAGCTGACATATTTCCCATCTGGGTTTGATTCATTTGCTGTAATTGATGGCTGTATAATGAAGAAACTCCTCCTCCATTATTCATCACTAACCCTTGATTTTGATTATGATTAATATAATAATCACCCATTTGTAATTGGTTTCCCCAAATTCCATCTTCACCGTACATCATCATCGGCCCCCCAATCATTTGAACATTGCTTCTTATTGTCATTGTTGCTTCCTTCACTGATATTGGCTTCAAAATTGAACCAAAATGTTGGCCCGTGAATAACCCTGTTTCATCTTCTATGCACCCTCCACCCATTAAATTATAGTTGAAATTATTGCTTACTGTTGTTCCTGCTTTTACTCTTGCTGTTTCTTCTGCTAATGCATCGCAAAATGCCCTGTGAGTTATGAAGCTATCTCTCCTGTGTTTCACACAATTTCCATACTAATTAAAACATAATTAATTAGTTAATTAATTAATTACATCTAATAATTAGAGTTATATATACATATATATACCTTGAAAATAGAGTTCCACAATCACATTTGTATTCTCTAGTACCACAAGTTTTGGAGTGTGCTTTCCAATCAGATTGCACAGCGTATCTCTTTGAACATTTCTCACACTTCCATTTCTTCTCTCCATGCTTTCTACAAAAGTGCTTTTTTATTCCTGTAAGATCTCCTAAAGCTCTTGATGGATGGTGATGAACACAGCTTTTCTCAGGACAAACATACACTCTCTTCTTTGGTTCTTTGCTACTTCTTTGCTTTAACTTCCATGGAAGGTTATGTCCTCGTCTGTGTAGCTGCAAGTTTTGGTCTCTCTGAAACCCTTTCCCGCATATTTCGCACACGAATCGGTTCGTTGCCAACAACGTCTTTGGCGACAACGCTATCACTTCGGCTGCCGGATCTTTAGAAATAAGATATAATTAAATTACTACAAACTTCGACGATTTAGAAGTTTTGACTTTTGAAAATACGACAGTCACATTGAATAACTTTTTCAAAAACAGAAAGAAAAGAAATTTACCTGGAGTTCCGGGGAGGTTTCTTTTCTTCTTGAGAAGAGAAGGGTTGGATCCGGGGAGTGGGATTTGGAGAAAACAATCTGAGAATTCATTGTCGGCCATTTTCTCAATCATTCTAAAAAGCTTAGGTTTTGAAGATGAAGCTCTTAGAATATATGTGTGGAGTGAAATTCCAAAGGGAATTATAAGACAAGATTTAAGATCTAATGTGTCTTATTGTGCTCTCACTAGATTGAGAAGGTTTTTTAGGAGAGAATTGAGAAGAAAAGAAAAGGGTTTGGAGGAAGCTATAGAGAGAGAGGGGAAATGTGGAAGATGACACATAGGATGATGTTGAAAGAAAGTAAGTCTCACTGCCTTTTTTCATATGGAATGATTATCCCATAATTTGCTTGTCTCTTATTTCTCTTATTTGTCAAATCCAACTCCATTCACCAATCATATATATATATATATATAAATATTTCCTTGTAGGTTTTTAACCTATAGTCAGTCACAGTCACAGTCACACACATGATTGCTTGTAATCTTCTTGAAGAACCATAATCTTTACTAAGTTTGCAACAAAACATAGGAGATTGAGATCTTACTATATATATATATATATATATATATCTAAACGTATAATAGAAATAATATTGTTTAGTGCATTGGTTAAAGAAATGTAGAATAACCTACAAAGTAGAAGAAAAGGTAAGATATTTATCATCCACTTGAAAAAATTATTCAACAAATTTGGTCTCTTGATTACCACTAAATGCATGTTCTTTGGATATCTAATTGTGTAAAATTACAAGACACTTTTTGGTTGTCTCCCTCATCAAATAATATCTCAACTAGTGAGGAGTGAGACTAAAGTCTCCTATACCTTCTTCATTTCTCAATTTTTGGTCTAGTTTTCACATGATCTTTAGATTTCAAAATGTTAAACGTTTAGTTCTAAATTTTGAGTTTAGTTTCACTTTTAGTCTTTAGATTTCAAAATATTATAAATTTAGCCTTAAAATTTAATTTTGTTTCAATATGGTCACTAGTTTTCATGATTTACATTTTTAATTAAATATTTACTTAATTATTGGCATTAATGTTTATTAATTAATGTAAAATAATTATTACTGGGTTTAATTTTAGTAGTGATAGAAATTGTGAAACTTAATTAATTATCATCTTTTTAATTAATTAATAGACATTAACACTAAAGATGAAAAAATGAGTAATCAGTGAAAACTGAGGTGAAAAAAGTAAATGATTTTGAAACTTATGAACTAAAATTAAAGTCAAACTCAAATTTTAATGGCCAAATTGTAAAATTTTGAAATTTATGGACTAAGTTGAAATCAAACTCAAAACCAAAGAAGTAAATGGAAATCAGATAAAAAGGAAAATATATCTTATTTTTGTAAAAATAACCTTGATTTAAAAACCAAGGAACATACAATAAGTAAATTTATAATGTTAGTAGGAAATTTATCACTTTATTATTCTTTTAAAAGGAAAAAAATTAAACCAATTAGAGAGCTCCATTAGTGTATATTATATACTTCAAAATCAAACTGTATGAAGTCCTGGAAAAGCAAAGTGGTGGACGGTGGTGCTTTTTATTAATTAGAGTACTTTAAAACCCATTTTATAATTTATTGAAATATATGTTTGGTAAGTAAATTTGTTAGTATGTGCCAAGAATTAAAGGAGAGAAGAAATTCAAATATATATATATATATATTGGATTGCTGTTTTTACACGTGCCCATCTGTCAAACCCTAAGCTAAAATCCAAGGACCAAACAGACAATAAAAGGAATAAAATCCGTCCCATAAATAAAAGTATGATCATGTTTTTGTCCATATAATTCGACTCACTTACACCCATCCAGATCTACATCCCCACTTCCTTTTTTTTTTTTTTTTTTTTTTACTATAGCTTTTTAAATAATTATGGTTTTGGAAAAATCAAAGGTAAAATAATATTTGATAAATTTATTTTTAAATTATAAAAACTAGTTGCAGCGTGAGATAAATTAATAATGAATTGGTGTGGGTGATTATATGAACTAAGATAGGTTTTTTATTTTAATTATTTTTATATTACTAATTAATTTATAATTTATTATAATATATATTTTAAAATTATATAATTTAAGTTTCAACTAATTTTACTCCATCTAAATTATTTGATAAAAGTTTAAGGAAAATAGTTATTATAAAAAATTAAATCAATTAAAACTTGAAAATATATGTGGAAAAATATATTAATTAGAAGACTATTATTATAATATATTTATTTAAATGATTAAAAAATTAATATATTTTTAGAAAAGCTAAGTCTAAAAACTACTACTATCAACTTTCACATGTTAGTTAGAATTTAAAAAGTGATTCTATTAGATTATTTAATAATTTGATTTACCAAACAATGAAGGTGGTTAAGATTTCCCAAAATTACTTTCTAAGTTTAATAACTATTTCTTGTTTATCTTATTTTTTTATAAGAAAACATAAACATGTTTGGTAATAATTTTTTAATTCTTCCCTGGAATTTTGAATTAAGAATGTAAAAATTTTACATGAGAATATATTTTCAAAACTAAAAGTAAAAAAAAAAAATGTTATATTTAGTATTAGATACACATTATGCATTTAAAGGTAATAAAAAAAAGAATAGAATAATATTCAAAGTGAATATTTGGGAGTTAGAGGCTGTCTCTTGTTATGGAAAAAAAATAATGCAGATCCTTAATCATATAGTAATGATGTATTTTTTTGGGGTGTTGAGTTTGTTTAGTATAAATGTTTTGGAGTTTTGCTGTTGAATTTTGGTGGGCACAGAATATTCTGTCTTGAACCAAAGCAGAATGCCACAACTTCCCAGGCCTTTTCAGATGCCTGCATATATGTATATATTTTATATACAAATCAAAAAAATGTCTTCTGTATTTTCTCCTTCTCTCTCTATCAACTATTCTGGGTTTTAATAATAAGAGTTGAATAATGAAGTTAATGTCTGTATTTTAATAATAAGAGTTGAATAATGAAGTTACACATCTGAATAGAAGTTGTAGCTGGGGAAAAGCAAAATGTTGGCACTATGGGTATGTTTGTTTCTCCAATTGTCTTTTACCTACAAAATGCTCTTACAAGTTCATTTCTGTTGTTTTATTCTCACCCTAAATATTCAACCATTGGTAAGGCCAAAGGTTGAAAATAGATCTTTATAAATTGAGTTAAGTCCAAGAATAATGTAATTTTTTAAAGTAATGACAAAAATATAATACATAAAAAAAAAATATTTCAAAAGTAGAGTTGAAGACAAGAGTATCAACAAAAATAAGGTAGTTCTAATGAGTAGACAAATTGTGTACCCAATACACTATTATTGTTTAATCCCATCATCACCCTGTGGGCGCTAGATGGTTGTCATGTTAGCCATATGGGTCAAAATGAGAGAACCAAACTCGTGGACCCCATCCACGATTTTATTTTATTTTATTTTTTGATTTTGATTGTTTTTTTTAATTAACAATTTCCATCCTTGTTTTATTCTAGATCTTTTATATTATACTCATTTACTAGATTTAGTGTCTCATGATAAAATGTAATTTCATTGGTTTTTTTTATTTCAAGATAAAAGTTCACATGAAGCTAGAAGTTTGAATTACAAATCACTCAATTTTCCACATTGTGGTCGTCTTCGTGCGCCACTAGATTAGCTTCGCCTTGTTGTCGTTGTTGTCTATGACGAATACGTCTTCGATCAGTGTGATCAACAACATTGAATTGTCTTGCCTACTGAATAATATTTTCTACATTTACCAAGGTTTGATCACACATTAAACTCAACGCTGGTAAATTGTGTTGTACTGAATACTGTGGTACATCTTTGAAAAAATTATTCTATATGCTGAAAAAAATAATATTAAATAATGTCCATATCATACATTTGGGGAACGTAAGATGATAAAACTCTTCCCATGCAATAATAGTAAGCGTCATCAGGTAGGATAAATTGTCTCGTGATTGGATCGTACAAGGAAAAATAGTCATTTGATACGCTGGTCTATTTGTTACTTCTCCTTATGCACAACGATTATGACGCGCACGCCAGTACGATATATATATTCATGAATTCCACACCAGTCTTGGTCATGCTTACCTTCAAATCAATCTAGTGCAGTATCAAGAGTGTATAGCACAATGATGGTACAGTTTCTCGCAGACTGAACTGTCTTAACACACGATTTGGTTGATTCCACTCTACTATATGGAATCATATAAGAGGGTTAACTGTCAACCAAATGTCTCGACATCACGACAATAATCAGGTAGTAATGACCAAATATCATGCATGTATAGCGTCCAATTAATTTGGAAAAAAAAAAAAGAATAACTAAACACACAAAAGTATGTGTATTCATTTGTATATTCGTTTGTCACCTAATTGTGCATCAGTTGATCAAATATTTATTGGTATACTAACAACATATTTATTGACTGTTCGGAAGCAACTAATACACCACTTCATCTAAAATAAAAAACTAGAATTAATTTATTTTATTCTATAAAATGATAACAAAATAAATATATATATATAAAATAATATTTGACACTGACTAGACGATGATTTGGGGCCTCACTGGACTTGTGGTGCTATAATATCAAATCTTTCATAAGCCCATACTTGTAATAGTATCAGTGGCCCCACTATTTTTAAAGCTTGTGCATCAGTAGCTCGACTTAGTTCTCTATAAAACCATGCAAGATAGACACCACCCCACGAGTACATATCAGTATGCTCAAAATTAGCCAGCAGTGGATGAAACATAAGATGTACAATATTGTTCTAAAAGAACTCTTATACAAGAGTACCTCTGAGTGAAAGCGGATCGTTCCAAATACATTGTGACAGAATTACCACATTTACAATCTAACAAAATTGATATGCATTATACTACAAATTACCGGCATGCTTTGAAACAAAATAACAAGAGAACCAGAAATACATATCAGTTGAAGAACCTTTCTTTACCAAAAACTCGTTCTCTCCAAAGGACGACTGCTTTCGCTCTTGCTGGAACGTCCAAGCAATCGTTCACCAAAACTTCGGTCGTCTACTCACAAACGGCCTCCACACAAAACTGCAACAATAGGGATGACACCACTATTTAGAACCCTTGGTATTCTCGATGTGAGAATCCAAAGAGTGGGCTCTGTTGGAATTTGGTAGAAGGGATGAGGATATGAAGATCGTATACAACGACCAAGCAAGTGGGAGAAAGGCAGCGTCTATCATATAAACAATGCTTGATCGTTTAGAATAAGTACACCATCGTGTAGTAAATAGGCTGCAATCGTATAGATGATCGTTTAGTAAACGCTCGGGTGCTAAACGATCGTTTAGTAAAACTTAGGCATCATTTAGAAAGAGGCGCACGTGTATGCGATCATGTAGCAACAATAAACTATCGTATAATCTCTCGGTTTGCTATGCGATGGGCTGTATACACTTTTCTTGAGCGAATGATCGAAATTTGCAAAATGAAAACGATTTTCATTTTATTCTTCAGTTACAAAAACTGAATGGAACTTCCCACTAACACACGGTTATAGAAAAAACGTCGGCCCAATTATCCCATAATTGTCCAATTAAGAATAATAAATATAATTATATTATATTCATTAACCTATAGTTTAATATCACATATAAACCATATTGTTTTCTCTTCCACTATATTTATATCCGTTTTCCTCCAATTAATGTATCTCATACATAAAGTCAATCATATCATATATAATAAACCAGTTCAATCATATCATATATAACCGAACCCCCTCTTGTCAATTTGCATATTTCAAACTGACCCAAAAATTGATTCTCAACTTGAATCCATTCAGCTACCAAGGGGACCTTATGGACCTATGGCTCGAAGCTCCAACAGTACGTGAATAGCTGACTAAACTTTTTAGCCACGAGATCCACCATCCGTTAACTGCTAGACATTCCACTAAAGACCGACAACTGAACTCTTCTTACCACAGATATATTTCTGTATCCATCGGATATAACTAATCAATAGTACGATAACCCTTTACAGATGCTTATAAATACAATTGGACCAATTTACCATTTTGCCCCTATAGTTACATCTAACTCCTTAAGTACCACTGATCCCTCT